>NC_091378.1:5499924-5539924 GCF_038502225.1 Cherax quadricarinatus
TAGAGTCTTGGGTAGCTTGGCAGGGGTATTGGACAAGTTGTGAGTAGACCTTCTGCAGTGTTCTATGTTCTTATGTGGGATAGCGATGAAGAAGTTTCTTGGCGAGTGGTTCAGCTATGTTATAGAAGCCGTTGTTCTGGTTGAAATTGTTGGTTATAGAGATAAGCGATGATTCCAGGATTCTTCGGTATTGAGTGTTGTCTTCTGTGGCTATAAGTCTTGAGTTTCTGTAGTTAATTAAATGGTTGTGTGAATTGCGATGTTGTACACAGGCATTCCTTGTATCGTCAGTCCTGCTTGCATATTGGTGTTCTGAAATACGTGTTTGGAGGTCTCTTGATGTTTCGCCCACATATAATTTGTTGCAGCCATTACAAGGGATTATGTATACCCCTGCAGAGGATGGAGGCTTGTCCTGTCTACTACTGGTGATGTCCTTGATGGTCGTGGTTGTGGAGGTAGATACTTGGAATGATGTTTTGGCAAAGATGTTGGAAACATGTTTGGCAATGGAGTTGTTGGGGAGGACTATGTATCTCTTCTCGGCAGTGTCTTCTCTGGGTGTGTTGAAGATGTTTAATGCCCGTCGTCTGCAGTCTCTGATGAAGTGACGAGGATAGTGGAGTTTAGAAAATACTTGTTCAATTATAGTGCATTCTTCCTCAAGGAACTCATTGCTGCAGATTCTGAGTGCACGCAGGAAGAAGCCTATAATCACACCACGTTTGGTTTTGGTGTCGTGGTGAGAGTAGAAGTGGAGAAGATCGTTTTGGTTGGTGGGTTTTCGATAGACTTTAAAACGAAGTTCGTGGTCAGCTTTGCAGAGCAGAACATCAAGGAAAGGAAGAGTGTTGTCGACTTCTTCTTCAAGTGTGAACTGGACTGAAGGCTCGACCTGGTTGAGCTTGTCTTGGAGAGCTTGAACGTTGAAGCGTTTAGGAGTTATGATGAGAATGTCGTCCACTGTGTCGGTATTTTATACCATTTATTTCCATGTTGATACCACACCTTCCAGTGTATTGGTGGGTTCTTAGCTATGATGATTATGATGATGATGGTGATGATGATGATAAGAACATAAGAACATAAGAACGAAGAAACACTGCAGCAGGCCTACTGGCCCATGCGAGGCAGGTCCAAGTCTCCTACCGGCTTAAGCCAATGCACCCAACCTAGTCAGGTCAGGTCACATTGACTTAAGGGAGGAACACGGCAACCGACCTGGTAGCACAAGCTATCAGGTCCAACTCACACCCACCCACATCCACTCATGTATTTATCCAACCTATTTTTAAAGCTACACAACGTTCTGGCCTCTATAACTGTACTTGGGAGTTTGTTCCACTCATCCACAACTCTATTACCAAACCAGTACTTTCCTATATCCTTCCTGAATCTGAATTTTTCCAACTTGAAACCATTGCTGCGAATCCTGTCTACGCTAGATATTTTCAGCACACTATTTACATCCCCTTTATTTATTCCTGTCTTCCATTTATACACCTCAATCATATCCCCCCTAATTCTACGTCTTTCTAGAGAGTGAAGATTCAGGGCCCTTAGTCTATCCTCATAGGGAAGGTTTCTGATACATGGGATCAACTTTGTCATCCTCCTTTGTACATTTTCCAGAGCATTTGTGTCCATTCTGTAATACGGTGACCAAAACTGTGCAGCATAATCTAATGAGGCCTAACCAAGGATGTATAGAGTTGAAGAACAACCTGAGGACTCCTATTATTTATGCTTCTTGATATGAAGCCAAGGATTCTGATAGCTTTATTGCGAACACTTATGCACTGTTGTCTTGGTTTCAGATTACTGCTAACCAGAACTCCTAAATCTTTTTCGCAATCCGTAATATTAAGATCTACATTATTTAGTTTATATGTGGCATGGTTATTTTCCTGTCCAACATCTAGAACTTTGCATTTGTCTATATTAAACTGCATCTGCCACTTCTCCGACCACTGCATCAGTCTACTCAAATCTTCCTGGAGTGCTCGAATGTCCTCGTCAGAATGAATTCGACGGCCTATTTTGGTGTCATCGGCAAACTTGCTCATGTCGCTCTTTATGCCCTCATCAATGTCGTTTATGTAGATTTTGAACAGCAGGGGGCCCAACACTGACCCCTGTGGAACACCGCTCGTGACGCTTCCCCACTCTGATTTCTCCCCATTTATGCAAACTCTCTGCTGCCTATTTGTCAACCATGCCTCTATCCAGGAAAAAAATTCTCCTCCTATTCCATGTGCCTTAATTTTCCTCTATAGTCTCTGATGTGGGACCCTGTCAAAAGCCTTACTGAAGTCCATATACACAATATCATATTCATTACCATGATCTACCTCCTCAAATACCTTAGTGAAAAAAGTTAATAAATTCTTAAGGCAGGAACGCCCCTTTGTAAAACCATGCTGAGATTCGTTGATTAATTTATGCTTTTCAAGGTGGCTACGAACTGCCTCGGCAATTATTGATTCCATAAATTTTCCCACTATGGAGGTTAGGCTTATTGGTCTATAGTTCGAAGCTAAGGACCTGTCACCTGCTTTGAAAATAGATATCACATTTGCCATTTTCCACTTATCTGGCACCATGCCAGTTTATAGTGATATGTTGAAAAGATTAGCCAAAGGTTTGCTAAGCTCCTCTTTACATTCCTTTAGAACCCTTGCATACAGTTCATCAGGGCCTGGGGATTTGTTAGGTTTTAATTTATCTATTTGCCTAAGGACCATGTCACTTGTGACCCTAATAGTGCACAGTTTATTATCGTCCTGTTCTACATAATTTATCATTTCTGGAATATCGCTGGTATCCTCCTGTGTAAAAACTGAGAGGAAGTATGTGTTAAAAATTCTACACACTTCCTTATCACTGTCAGTGAGCTGACCCGAGGAACTTTTGAGTGGGCCTATCTTGTCCCTGATCTTACTTCTGTATACCTGAAAGAATCCTTTTGGGTTAGTCTTCGATTTTCTTGCAACTTTAACCTCATAATCTCTTTTTGCTTTTCTAATTCCCTTTTTTATTTCTCTCTTTAACTGAATATATCGATTTCTTAATTGCCCCTCTCCTCTTTTGATTTGCCTGTATATGCCTCTCTTTTGACCAATCAGATATTTTAATCTATTGTTCATCCATTTAGGATCATTTTTGTTCGATCTGATTTCCCTATTTAGAACATAATTTGACTGAGCTGCTAGAACTATGCCCTGGAAAGCGTCATATCGGCAACCATCACCACCTACCTGACCCTTAGTCAGGTCATTCCAGTTCAGCCCATCTAAGTAATTTTTCAGTCCTATGAAATCAGCCAAGCGGAAGTCAGGGACAGAGAGTTGATTGCCATTATTAGGGGAATTCCATGATATATTAAGACTGAGTGATTTGTGATCACTTTCCCCAAGCTCATCATTAACCTCAAGATTATTAATTAGTGTTTCCCTACTGGCAAGAACCAAGTCAAGGAGGTTATTTCCCCTAGTTGGCTCTGTCACAAACTGTTTTAAAAAACAATCCTGGATAATGATGATGATGATGATGATGATGGTGGTGGTGATGATGGTTGTGATGGTGGTGGTGGTGATTATGAAGATTATTATTATTATTATTGCTCATTTTATGATTATATTAATATTATTATTATTATTATTATTATTATAATTATTATTAATCGCTTTGCACGAATAATAATAATAATAATAATAATAATAATAATAATAATAATAATAATAATAATCAATAATAATAATTATTAACCCATACACGATACAGATTTTAACACTTCAGAATAATATATATATATATATATATATATATATATATATATATATATATATATATATATATATATATATATATATATATATATATATATATATATATATATATATATATTCATTCCCTTATTGAATATCATGACATTTCCGAAGATCCTGGACGCTGCTAAGTCTTCACTCGTCCTTCAGAGTGCAGGCACTGTACTCACTGCCTCCAGGACTCAAATCTGTCTTCCCTCTGGGTAACTTCATCAACGTTATCTTGCTCATACTCCAACAGCACGTCAATCCATGATAACCACTTGCCTCCACTCCTGTCTAACACACCCACACAAGCCTGTTGAACGGTTACAACAGGTCTGACAACTCTGTTTCAAGTTATGTCTATAGAAGCACTTATCTCGTGTGACAACTACCTGGGTGTTAATAACCACCACTTGCAACCCCTCACTACCACTTGCAACCCCTCACTACCACTTGAAACCCCTCACTACCACTTGCAACCACTGTGTAGCACTGGAGAACCACTGTGGTAGTTGATGGTTGTGGTAGTTGATGGTAGTGGTAGTTAATGGTAGTGGTAGTTGATGGCAGTGGTAATTGATGGTAGTGGTAGTTGATGGTAGTGGTAGTTGATGGTAGTGGTAGTTGATGGTAGCGGTAGTTGATGGTAGTGGTAGTTGATGGTAATGGTAGATGACAGTGGTAGTTGATGGTAGTGGTAGTTGATGGTAGTGGTAGTTGATGGTAGTGGTAGTTTATGGTAGTGGTAGTTGATGGTAGTGGTAGTTGATGGTAGTGGTAGTTGATGGTAGTGATAGTTGATGGTAGTGGTAGTTGATGGTAGTGGTAGATGACAGTGGTAGTTGATGGTAGTGGTAGTTGATGGTAGTGGTAGTTGATGGTAGTGGTAGTTGATGGTAGTGGTAGTTGATGGTAGTGGTAGTTGATGGTGGTAGTTGATGGTAGTGGTAGTTGATGACAGTGGTAGTTGATGGTAGTGGTAGATGATGACAGTGGTAGTTGATGGTAGTGGTAGTTGATGGTAGTGGTAGTTGATGGTAGTGGTAGTTGATGACAGTGGTAGTTGATGGTAGTGGTAGTTGATGGTAGTGGTAGTTGATGGTAGTGGTAGTTGATGGTAGTGGTAGTTGATGGTAGTGGCAGTTGATGGTAGTGGTAGTTGATGGTAGTGGTAGATGATGGTAGTGGTAGTTGATGGTAGTGGTAGTTGATGGTAGTAATAGTTGATGGTAGTGGTAGTTGATGGTAGTGGCAGTTGATGGCAGTGGTAGTTGATGGTAGTGGTAGTTGATGGTAGTGGTAGTTGATGGTAGTAATAGTTGATGGTAGTGGTAGTTGATGGTAGTGGTAGTTGATGGTAGTGGTAGTTGATGGTAGTGGCAGTTGATGGTAGTGATAGTTGATGGTAGTGGTAGTTGATGGTAGTGGCAGTTGATGGTAGTGGCAGTTGATGGTCGTGATAGTTGATGGTAGTGGTAGTTGATGGTAGTGATAGTTGATGGTAGTGGTAGTAGATGGTAGTGGTAGTCGATGGTAGTGGCAGTTGATGGTAGTGATAGTTGATGGTAGTGGTAGTTGATGGTAGTGATAGTTGATGGTAGTGGTAGTTGATGGTAGTGGTAGTTGATGGTAGTGGTAGTTGATGGTAGTGGTAGTTGATGGTGGTAGTTGATGGTAGTGGTAGTTGATGGTAGTGGTAGTTGGTGGTAGTGATAGTTGATGGTAGTGGTAGTTGATGGTAGTGGCAGTTGATGGTAGTGATAGTTGATGGTAGTGGTAGTTGATGGTAGTGGTAGTCGATGGTAGTGGCAGTTGATGGTGGTGATAGTTGATGGTAGTGGTAGTTGATGGTAGTGATAGTTGATGGTAGTGGTAGTTGATGGTAGTGGTAGTTGATGGTAGTGGTAGTTGATGGTAGTGGCAGTTGATGGTAGTGGTAGTTGATGGTAGTGGTAGTTGATGGTAGTGGCAGTTGATGGTAGTGGCAGTTGATGGTAGTGGTAGTTGATGGTAGTGGTAGTTGATGGTAGTGGTAGTTGATGGTAGTGGCAGTTGATGGTAGTGGCAGTTGATGGTAGTGGTAGTTGATGGTAGTGGTAGTTGATGGTAGTGGCAGTTGATGGTAGTGGCAGTTGATGGTAGTGGTAGTTGATGGTAGTGGTAGTTGATGGTAGTGGTAGTTGATGGTAGTGGTAGTTGATGGTAGTGGTAGTTGATGGTAGTGGCAGTTGATGGTAGTGGTAGTTGATGGTAGTGGTAGTTGATGGTAGTGGTAGTTGATGGTAGTGGTAGTTGATGGTAGTAATAGTTGATGGTAGTGGTAGTTGATGGTGTGGTAGTTGATGGTAGTGGTAGTTGATGGTAGTGGTAGTTGATGGTAGTGGCAGTTGATGGTGTGGTAGTTGATGGTAGTAATAGTTGATGGTAGTGGTAGTTAATGGTGTGGTAGTTGATGGTAGTGGTAGTTGATGGTAGTGGTAGTTGATGGTAGTGGCAGTTGATGGTGTGGTAGTTGATGGTAGTAATAGTTGATGGTAGTGGTAGTTGATGGTGTGGTAGTTGATGGTAGTGGTAGTTGATGGTAGTGGTAGTTGATGGTAGTGGTAGTTGATGCCTCCAGAGACAGCACAATGCACGCGTCACTTGTTTCGTGACTTCATTTCATTTCTACATAGACTGCTTGTTGAGGCGGGTATTCAAACAGGATGAGGCTGAAATTAATCCTTGAGATAACTTTGCCACGAGTGTCCTCGGACCAAGACAGAAAATACATAGCTACGTGCTGTGTGCTTGGTTCTTGTAGGATCGCTGGCTTCGTGGTAAGGTGATGCGTGCATTGTGCTGTCTCTGGAGGCAGTACAAGGTTCGTAGGGTCGAGTCCTGGCCTGCCACAGTTTGGTAAATGATTTAAAATTACTTGTTTCGTGATCTCATTAAAATGTATATATATATATATTATTATTATTATATTATCACACTGGCCGATTCCCACCAAGGCAGGGTGGCCCGAAAAAGAAAAACTTTCACCATCATTCACTCCATCACTGTCTTGCCAGAAGGGTGCTTTACACTACAGTTTTTAAACTGCAACATTAACACCCCTCCTTCAGAGTGCAGGCACTGTACTTCCCATCTCCAGGACTCAAGTCCGGCCTTCCGGTTTCCCTGAACCCCTTCATAAATGTTACTTTGCTCACACTCCAACAGCACGTCAAGTATTAAAAACCATTTGTCTCCATTCACTCCTATCAAACACGCTCACGCAAACCTGCTGGAAGTCCAAGCCCCTCGCACACAAAACCTCCTTTACCCCCTCTCTCCAACCTTTCCTAGGCCGACCCCTACCCCGCCTTCCTTCCACTACAGACTGATACACTCTTGAAGTCATTCTGTTTCGCTCCATTCTCTCTACATGTCCGAACCACCTCAACAACCCTTCCTCAGCCCTCTGGACAACAGTTTTGGTAATCCCGCACCTCCTCCTAACTTCCAAACTACGAATTCTCTGCATTATATTCACACCACACATTGCCCTCAGACATGACATCTCCACTGCCTCCAGCCTTCTCCTCGCTGCAACATTCATCACCCATGCTTCACACCCATATAAGAGCGTTGGTAAAACTATACTCTCATACATTCCCCTCTTTGCCTCCAAGGACAAAGTTCTTTGTCTCCACAGACTCCTAAGTGCACCACTCACTCTTTTTCCCTCATCAATTCTATGATTCACCTCATCTTTCATAGACCCATCCGCTGACACGTCCACTCCCAAATATCTGAATACATTCACCTCCTCCATACACTCTCCCTCCAATCTGATATTCAATCTTTCATCAACTAATCTTTTTGTTATCCTCATAACCTTACTCTTTCCTGTATTCACCTTTAATTTTCTTCTTTTGCACACCCTACCAAATTCATCCACCAATCTCTGCAACTTCTCTTCAGAATCTCCCAAGAGCACAGTGTCATCAGCAAAGAGCAGCTGTGACAACTCCCACTTTGTGTGTGATTCTTTATCTTTTAACTCCACGCCTCTTGTCAAGACCCTCGCATTTACTTCTCTTACAACCCCATCTATAAATATATTAAACAACCACGGTGACATCACACATCCTTGTCTAAGGCCTACTTTTACTGGGAAATAATTTCCCTCTTTCCTACATACTCTAACTTGAGCCTCACTATCCTCGTAAAAACTCTTCACTGCTTTCAGTAACCTACCTCCTACACCATACACTTGCAACATCTGCCACATTGCCCCCCTATCCACCCTGTCATACGCCTTTTCCAAATCCATAAATGCCACAAAGACCTCTTTAGCCTTATCTAAATACTGTTCACTTATATGTTTCACTGTAAACACCTGGTCCACACACCCCCTACCTTTCCTAAAGCCTCCTTGTTCATCTGCTATCCTATTCTCTGTCTTACTCTTAATTCTTTCAATAATAACTCTACCATACACTTTACCAGGTATACTCAACAGACTTATCCCCCTATAATTTTTGCACTCTCTTTTATCCCCTTTGCCTTTATACAAAGGAACTATGCATGCTCTCTGCCAATCCCTAGGTACCTTACCCTCTTCCATACATTTATTAAATAATTGCACCAACCACTCCAAAACTATATCCCCACCTGCTTTTAACATTTCTATCTTTATCCCATCAATCCCGGCTGCCTTACCCCCTTTCATTTTACCTACTGCCTCACGAACTTCCCCCACACTCACAACTGGCTCTTCCTCACTCCTACAAGATGTTATTCCTCCTTGTCCTATACACGAAATCACAGCTTCCCTATATATATATATATATATATACATATATTATATATATATATATATATATATATATATATATATATATATATATATATAAATTGAAGACAATACACACACACATACACACACACACACACACACACACTAACACACACACATGCTAACACACACACTGTACACTGTACACCGTGTACATCAGGCCCATACTGGAGTATGCAGCACCTGTTTGGAAATCGGTCTGACGACACTGGAGGACAGGAGGGTTAGGGGAGACATGATAACGACATACAAAATACTGCGTGGAATAGACAAGGTGGACAGAGACAGGATGTTCCAGAGATGGGACACAAATAAGGGGTCACAGTTGGAAGTTGAAGACCCAAATGAGTCAAAGGGATGTTAGGAGGTATGTCTTCAGTCATAGAGCAGTCAGGAAGTGGAATAGCCTAGCAAGTGAGGTAGTGGAGGCAGGAACCATACATAGCTTTAAGATGAGGTATGATAAAGCTCATGGAGCAGGGAGAGAGAGGACCTAGTAGCACTCGGTGAAGAGGCGGGGCCAGGAGCTAAGTATCGACCCCTGCAACCACAATTAAGTAAACACACACACACACACACACACACACACACACACACACACACACACACACACACACACACACACACACACACACACACACGTCCCACTTATCTGTCTGGACGTACAGTTCGTGTGTGTTGACCATCACCCAGGAAGCAGCTGTCACTAAGACAAGGACCTGCTGTAAAGAACAGAACAAGTTCTTAGATGGTTGGAACTAAGGAGAGAAGAGGAAGCTGCAAAGATGTTACGAGAGGTGAAGGCAAGAGAGGGAGAGGAGACAAGGAGAAGTGAAGATATTAGAAGCAAAGAAAGATGGAGGAACTATCTTGAGAGTGTGTGTGTGTGTGTGTGTGTGTGTGTGTGTGTGTGTGTGTGTGTGTGTGTGTGTGTGTGTGTGTGTGTGTGTGTGTATGTGTGTGTGTATGTGTGTGTGTGTGTGTGTGTGTGTGTGTGTGTGTGTGTGTGTGTGTGTGTGTATGTGTGTTTGTGTGTGTGTGTGTGTGTGTGTGTGTGTGTGTGTGTGTGTGTGTGTGTGTATGTGTGTGTGTGTGTATGTGTGTGTGTGTGTGTGTGTGTGTGTATGTGTGTGTGTGTGTATGTGTATGTGTGTTTGTGTGTGTGTGTGTGTGTGTGTTTGTGTGTGTGTGTGTGTGTGTGTGTGTGTGTGTGTGTATGTGTGTTTGTGTGTGTGTGTGTGTGTGTGTGTGTGTGTGTGTGTGTGTGTGTGTATGTGTGTGTGTGTGTATGTGTGTGTGTGTGTGTGTGTGTGTGTGTGTGTGTGTGTGTGTATGTGTGTGTGTGTGTATGTGTATGTGTGTTTGTGTGTGTGTGTGTGTGTGTGTGTTTGTGTGTGTGTGTGTGTGTGTGTGTGTGTGTGTGTGTATGTGTGTTTGTGTGTGTGTGTGTGTGTGTGTGTGTGTGTGTGTGTGTGTGTGTGTATGTGTGTGTGTGTGTATGTGTGTGTGTGTGTGTGTGTGTGTGTGTGTGTGTGTGTGTGTGTGTGTGTGTGTGTGTGTATGTGTGTGTGTGTGTGAAGAGGAGGTCATGTAATGCTCATTTTGTAATTATTATTATTATTATTATTATTATTATTATTATTATTATTATTATTATTATTATTATATTGTTATTAATGGGAAAGCGCTAAGCTCTTAGGTTCATACTGCATCTGACGAATGGCAGGTAATCAGGTTTGATCTGAGGAAGAGGAGTGTAGCTCCATCTCCTTAAATCAAGAGTCCAATCACAATACTGCAGCTGCAACAATTCACCACTAACACACAATACCATGACTACCACAACAATTCACAACTAACACACAATACCATGACTACCACAACAATTCACAACTAACACACAATACCATGACTACCACAACAATTCACAACACACAATACCATGACTACCACAACAATTCACCACTAACACACAATACCATGACTACCACAACAATTCACAACTAACACACAATACCATGACTACCACAACAATTCACAACTAACACACAATACCATGACTACCACAACAATTCACAACTAACACACAATACCATGACTACCACAACAATTCACAACACACAATACCATGACTACCACAACAATTCACCACTAACACACAATACCATGACTACCACAACAATTCACAACTAACACACAATACCATGACTACCACAACAATTCACAACTAACACACAATACCATGACTACCACAACAATTCACAACTAACACACAATACCATGACTACCACAACAATTCACAACTAACACACAATACCATGACTACCACAACAATTCACAACTAACACACAATACCATGACTACCACAACAATTCACAACTAACACACAATACCATGACTACCTCAACAATTCACAACTAACACACAATACCATGACTACCACAACAATTCACAACTAACACACAATACCATGACTACCACAACAATTCACAACTAACACACAATACCATGACTACCACAACAATTCACAACTAACACACAATACCATAACTACCACAACAATTCACAACTAACACACAATACCATAACTACCACAACAATTCACAACTAACACACAATACCATGAATACCACAACAATTCACAACTAACACACAATACCATGACTACCACAACAATTCACAACTAACACACAATACCATGACTACCTCAACAATTCACAACTAACACACAATACCATGACTACCACAACAATTCACAACACACAATACCATGACTACCACAACAATTCACAACTAACACACAATACCATGACTACCTCAACAATTCACAACTAACACACAATACCATGACTACCACAACAATTCACAACTAACACACAATACCATGACTACCACAACAATTCACAACTAACACACAATACCATAACTACCACAACAATTCACAACTAACACACAATACCATAACTACCACAACAATTCACAACTAACACACAATACCATGACTACCACAACAATTCACAACTAACACACAATACCATGACTACCACAACAATTCACAACTAACACACAATACCATGACTACCTCAACAATTCACAACTAACACACAATACCATGACTACCACAACAATTCACAACACACAATACCATGACTACCACAACAATTCACAACTAACACACAATACCATGACTACCTCAACAATTCACAACTAACACACAATACCATGACTACCACAACAATTCACAACTAACACACAATACCATGACTACCTCAACAATTCACAACTAACACACAATACCATGACTACCACAACAATTCACAACTAACACACAATACCATGACTACCACAACAATTCACAACACACAATACCATGACTACCACAACAATTCACAACTAACACACAATACCATGACTACCTCAACAATTCACAACTAACACACAACACCATGACTACCACAACAATTCACAACACACAATACCATGACTACCACAACAATTCACAACTAACACACAATACCATGACTACCTCAACAATTCACAACTAACACACAATACCATGACTACCACAACAATTCACAACTAACACACAATACCATGACTACCACAACAATTCACAACTAACACACAATACCATAACTACCACAACAATTCACAACTAACACACAATACCATAACTACCACAACAATTCACAACTAACACACAATACCATGACTACCACAACAATTCACAACTAACACACAATACCATGACTACCACAACAATTCACAACTAACACACAATACCATGACTACCTCAACAATTCACAACTAACACACAATACCATGACTACCACAACAATTCACAACACACAATACCATGACTACCACAACAATTCACAACTAACACACAATACCATGACTACCTCAACAATTCACAACTAACACACAATACCATGACTACCACAACAATTCACAACTAACACACAATACCATGACTACCACAACAATTCACAACTAACACACAATACCATAACTACCACAACAATTCACAACTAACACACAATACCATAACTACCACAACAATTCACAACTAACACACAATACCATGACTACCACAACAATTCACAACTAACACACAATACCATGACTACCACAACAATTCACAACTAACACACAATACCATGACTACCTCAACAATTCACAACTAACACACAATACCATGACTACCACAACAATTCACAACACACAATACCATGACTACCACAACAATTCACAACTAACACACAATACCATGACTACCTCAACAATTCACAACTAACACACAATACCATGACTACCACAACAATTCACAACTAACACACAATACCATGACTACCTCAACAATTCACAACTAACACACAATACCATGACTACCACAACAATTCACAACTAACACACAATACCATGACTACCACAACAATTCACAACACACAATACCATGACTACCACAACAATTCACAACTAACACACAATACCATGACTACCTCAACAATTCACAACTAACACACAATACCATGACTACCACAACAATTCACAACACACAATACCATGACTACCACAACAATTCACAACTAACACACAATACCATGACTACCTCAACAATTCACAACTAACACACAATACCATGACTACCACAACAATTCACAACTAACACACAATACCATGACTACCACAACAATTCACAACTAACACACAATACCATAACTACCACAACAATTCACAACTAACACACAATACCATAACTACCACAACAATTCACAACTAACACACAATACCATGACTACCACAACAATTCACAACTAACACACAATACCATGACTACCACAACAATTCACAACTAACACACAATACCATGACTACCTCAACAATTCACAACTAACACACAATACCATGACTACCACAACAATTCACAACACACAATACCATGACTACCACAACAATTCACAACTAACACACAATACCATGACTACCTCAACAATTCACAACTAACACACAATACCATGACTACCACAACAATTCACAACTAACACACAATACCATGACTACCTCAACAATTCACAACTAACACACAATACCATGACTACCACAACAATTCACAACTAACACACAATACCATGACTACCACAACAATTCACAACACACAATACCATGACTACCACAACAATTCACAACTAACACACAATACCATGACTACCTCAACAATTCACAACTAACACACAATACCATGACTACCACAACAATTCACAACTAACACACAATACCATGACTACCACAACAATTCACAACTAACACACAATACCATGACTACCACAACAATTCACAACACACAATACCATGACTACCACAACAATTCACAACACACAATACCATGACTACCACAACAATTCACAACTAACACACAATACCATGACTACCACAACAATTCACAACTAACACACAATACCATGACTACCACAACAATTCACAACACACAATACCATGACTACCACAACAATTCACAACACACAATACCATGACTACCACAACAATTCACAACACACAATACCATGACTACCACAACAATTCACAACACACAATACCATGACTACCACAACAATTCACAACACACAATACCATGACTATCACAACAATTCACAACACACAATACCATGACTACCACAACAATTCACAACACACAATACCATGACTACCACAACAATTCACAACACACAATACCATGACTACCACAACAATTCACAACTAACACACAATACCATGACTACCACAACAATTCACAACTAACACACAATACCATGACTACCACAACAATTCACAACTAACACACAATACCATGGTGGTAACCGCTCACCACTCTGTCTACGTGTTCGTGCACCTGTACGTGTACGTGTAAATGTACGTGAATTCAACACTTTTCATTTTCTTCTCTTTTCTCTTATGTTTACGTTTATTCTGTTTTCTGTATATCCTCTTTTCGTTCTTGTCTTATCCAATTCCCTCTTTCTCACCTGTCTCTCTCTGCCTCCCTGTAGTGAAGCAAGGAAGAGGTCGTGGCAGGGGTTGAAGGAGAGAGGGAGTCGTGACAGGGGTGAAGGGTGGTGGCAGGTGGAAGGAGTGGTGACAGGGAGGGGCAGGGAGTAAACAGGGGTAGGGGGTAAACAGATCAAGGACAGTGTTGTAAACTATAGTCTGTCAGACCAGTAGGTCAATACACACCATCCTCATTGTATATACACTGAGATATATACACTTCTCAATGTATATATGCAATGAAATACACACACACACACACACACACACACACACACGAGGACCAGGCAGGACTTCAAAGAGACCTGGACAGACTGGACACTTGGTCCAGCAAATGGCTTCTCGAATTTAATCCTGCCAAATGCAAAGTCATGAAGATAGGGGAAGGGCACAGAGGACCACAGACAGAGTATAGGCTAGGTGGCCAAAGACTGCAAACCTCACTCAAGGAGAAAGATCTTGGGGTGAGTATAACACCGAGCATGTCTCCGGAAGCACACATCAATCAGATAACTACTGCAGCATATGGGCGCCTGGGAAACCTGAGAACAGCATTCCGATACCTTAGTAAGGAATCGTTCAAGACACTGTACACCGTGTATGTCAGGCCCATACTGGAGTATGCAGCACCTGTTTGGAACCCGCACTTGATAAAGCACGTCAAGAAACTAGAGAAAGTACAAAGGTTTGCGACAAGGTTAGTTCCAGAGCTAAGGGGAATGTCCTATGAAGAAAGATTAAGGGAAATCGGCCTGACGACACTGGAGGACAGGAGGGTCAGGGGAGACATGATAACGACATATAAAATACTGCGTGGAATAGACAAGGTGGACAAAGACAGGATGTTCCAGGGAGGGGACACAGAAACAAGAGGCCACAATTGGAAGTTGAAGACACAAATGAGTCAGAGAGATATTAGGAAGTATTTCTTCAGTCATAGAGTTGTAAGGCAGTGGAATAGCCTAGAAAATGACGTAGTGGAGGCAGGAACCATACACAGTTTTAAGACGAGGTTTGATAAAGCTCATGGAGCGGGGAGAGAGAGGGCCCAGTAGCAACCGGTGAAGAGGCGGGGCCAGGAGCTGGGACTCGACCCCTGCAACCACAAATAGGTGAGTACACACACACACACACACACACACACACACACACACACACACGCACACATATATACACACACACACACACACACATATATATATATATATATATATATATATATATATATATATATATATATATATATATATATATATTTATATATGCAATAAGATCACAGTAAACAGGTGATTTCAGAATATGCAAAACAACCACTGTGAAAGACTAGAGAAATTCCAAGCGCTTTCGTGATTACTCACATTATCAAGGAACTATGAAAGTAAAGCATCCAAGGAAGGTATATAAGGGGTCTGGCCAACACCTCACTATCAGATCCCACAACAGTTAAACACCTGACGCGCGCCGGCCCAACTGGACAGGTCCTTCACACAACCACCAACAAACTATTCTACACAAGAAAATTTTAAAAATTATTATTTGTCCAGCGTATTATTAAATTCTTCCCAAATTCTATTAATTATAAATGGATCTAATTTATATAAACCAAAGGAAATATTCATATATTTACATAAATTAGATCCATTTATAATTAATAGAATTTGGGAAGAATTTAATAATACACTGGACAAATAATAATTTTTAAAATTTTCTTGTGTAGAATAGTTTGTTGGTGGTTGTGTGAAGGACCTGTCCAGTTGGGCCGGCGCGCGTCAGGTGTTTAACTTTTGTGGGATCTGATAGTGAGGTGTTGGCCAGACCCCTTATATACCTTCCTTGGATGCTTTACTTTCATAGTTCCTTGATAATGTGAGTAATCACGAAAGCGCTTGGAATTTCTCTAGTCTTTCACAGTGGTTGTTTTGTATATATATATATATATATATATATATATATATATATATATATATATATATATATATATATATATATATATATATATATATATATATATATATATATATACAGTGGTCCCTCGCTTTTCGTAGTTCTCGGCAATCGTAAATTTCGCCAATCATAGGGGTATTTTCGTATAAACATGGACTCGCTTTTCATAGGTTGACTCGCCAATAGTAGTTCGTCCAGGATACTTACACACGGTGTGAGCCGGGGCGGCCTCCCTACCCAGCCAGTCTGGCATTGTTTACCAGTGAGTGAAGGTCCCCTCAAGTGCTCCTACGAAATATTTCATAATATTCCACTCATTTTAGTGCTTGCAAGTACTAAATAAGCTACCATGGCTCCAAAGAAAGCTCCTAGTGCCAAGCCTGTGGTAAAGAAGGTGAGAAATATGTACAGTGACAAAGTCTTGTACCATTTTAGGGAAGTGTTAAAGAGACGTCAGAAACAGAGCTCTCTCCACAGTTACTTTGCGAGACAGGACTAGAGTGACTCTCAAGGTGGTCCTTGTGGCATTAAGAAACAGGGAAGAGAAGCAACCCCAGAGAAGCAATTGGTACCTGAGGTGTTGCTGGAAGGGGATTCCCCTTCCAAACTGTAAACAATCCACTCTCTCTCCTCCTCCAGTCTCCCATACACTAAGAAGAATCACCAATAAAGGTAAGTGTTATGCTGTTAATGTTTCATTCATCATTTCCCATTGTATTGTTTATGTACTACATGTATATTTCATGTAAAAAATTTTTTTGTTTTAATACTTCTGAGTGTCAGAAACGGATTAATTGTATTTTCATTATTTCTTATGGGGAAAATTGATCCGCAAATCGTAAATTTCGTTTATAGTAGCTCCTCCAGGAACGGATTAATTCCGAAAAACAAGGGACCACTATATATATATATATATATATATATATATATATATATATATATATATATATATATATATATATATATATATATATATATATACAGTGACAAAGTTGGGTCGGCGCGCGTCAGGTGTTTAACCGTTGTGGGATCTGATAGTGAGGTGCTGGCCTGACCCCTTATATAGCTTCCTTGGATGCTTCACTTTCATAGTTCCTTGATAATGTGAGTAGTCACGAAAGCGCTTGGAATTTCTCTAGTCTTTCACAGTGGTTGTTTTGCATATATATATATATATATATATATATATATATATATATATATATATATATATATATACACTGAGATAGTGAGATAGTCACACCTCACAGTTTATATACGCTGATATATGTACAAGTCTCAATAGCAGGTCACAGGGCAGGTCACAGACGTTGTAAGGTCACAGACGTTGCAAGGTCACAGGACAGGACACAAATGTTGCAAGATCACAGAGCAGGTCACGGACCTTATAAGGTCACGGTATTGTGCCTTTTATGTTATTCAAGGCCACATGGCAGGTCACAGATGTTGCAAGGTCACAGGGTAGGTCACAGACGTTGCAAGGTCACAGGGTAGGTCACAGACGTTGCAAGGTCACTGACGTTGTAAGTCAAAGGACAGGTCACAGACATTGCAAGGTGACAGTGCAGGTCACAGACGTTGCAAGGTCACAGGGCAGGTTGCAGTGGTCCACCAGTGTTGTTTATACACTTACCGTCAAGAGGCACTTCCCAAGATACTTCCCAAAACACTTCCCAAGGCACTTTCCAAGACACTTTCCACTTTGCGAAAGGATAATGCGGGAGAATGTGAGTGTCAGGTGTACTGTGTAAGTGTTAGGTGTACTGTGTAAGTGTCAGGTGTACTGTGTAAGTGTCAGGTGTACTGTGTGAGTGTCAGGTGTACTGTGTGAGTGTCAGGTGTACTGTGTGAGTGTCAGGTGTACTGTGTGAGTGTCAGGTGTACTGTGTGAGTGTCAGGTGTACTGTGTGAGTGTCAGGTGTACTGTGTGAGTGTCAGGTGTACTGTGTGAGTGTCAGGTGTACTGTGTGAGTGTCAGGTGTACTGTGTGAGTGTCAGGTGTACTGTGTGAGTGTCAGGTGTACTGTGTGAGTGTCAGGTGTACTGTGTGAGTGTCAGGTGTACTGTGTGAGTGTCAGGTGTACTGTGTGAGTGTCAGGTGTACTGTGTGAGTGTCAGGTGTACTGTGTGAGTGTCAGGTGTACTGTGTGAGTGTCAGGTGTACTGTGTAAGTGTTAGGTGTACTGTGTGAGTGTCAGGTGTACTGTGTGAGTGTCAGGTGTACTGTGTGAGTGTCAGGTGTACTGTGTAAGTGTTAGGTGTACTGTGTGAGTGTCAGGTGTACTGTGTAAGTGTTAGGTGTACTGTGTGAGTGTCAGGTGTACTGTGTGAGTGTCAGGTGTACTGTGTAAGTGTTAGGTGTACTGTGTGAGTGTCAGGTGTACTGTGTAAGTGTTAGGTGTACTGTGTGAGTGTCAGGTGTACTGTGTGAGTGTCAGGTGTACTGTGTAAGTGTTAGGTGTACTGTGTGAGTGTCAGGTGTACTGTGTAAGTGTTAGGTGTACTGTGTGAGTGTCAGGTGTACTGTGTGAGTGTCAGGTGTACTGTGTGAGTGTCAGGTGTACTGTGTGAGTGTCAGGTGTACTGTGTGAGTGTCAGGTGTACTGTGTGAGTGTCAGGTGTACTTAGTGTCAGATGTACTGTGTGAGTGTCAGGTGTACTGTGTGAGTGTCAGGTGTACTGTTTGAGTGTCAGGTGTACTGTTTGAGTGTCAGGTGTACTGTTTGAGTGTCAGGTGTACTGTGTGAGTGTCAGGTGTACTGTGTGAGTGTCAGGTGTACTGTTTGAGTGTCAGGTGTACTGTTTGAGTGTCAGGTGTACTGTTTGAGTGTCAGGTGTACTGTGTGAGTGTCAGGTGTACTGTTTGAGTGTCAGGTGTACTGTGTGAGTGTCAGGTGTACTGTGTGAGTGTCAGGTGTACTGTGTGAGTGTCAGGTGTACTGTTTGAGTGTCAGGTGTACTGTGTGAGTGTCAGGTGTACTGTGTGAGTGTCAGGTGTACTGTGTGAGTGTCAGGTGTACTGTTTGAGTGTCAGGTGTACTGTGTGAGTGTCAGGTGTACTGTGTGAGTGTCAGGTGTACTGTGTGAGTGTCAGGTGTACTGTTTGAGTGTCAGGTGTACTGTGTGAGTGTCAGGTGTACTGTGTGAGTGTCAGGTGTACTGTGTGAGTGTCAGGTGTACTGTGTGAGTGTCAGGTGTACTGTGTGAGTGTCAGGTGTACTGTGTGAGTGTCAGGTGTACTGTGTGAGTGTCAGGTGTACTGTGAGTGAGTGTCAGGTGTACTGTGTGAGTGTCAGTCAGGTGTACTGTGTGAGTGTCAGGTGTACTGTGTGAGTGTCAGGTGTACTGTGTGAGTGTCAGGTGTACTGTGAGTGTCAGGTGTACTGTTTGAGTGTGTACTGTGTGAGTGTCAGGTGTACTGTGTGAGTGTCAGGTGTACTGTGTGAGTGTCAGTGTCTGTTTGAGTGTCAGGTGTACTGTTTGAGTGTCAGGTGTACTGTGTGAGTGTCAGGTGTACTGTGTGAGTGTCAGGTGTACTGTGTGAGTGTCAGGTGTACTGTGTGAGTGTCAGGTGTACTGTGTGAGTGTCAGGTGTACTGTGTGAGTGTCAGGTGTACTGTGTGAGTGTCAGGTGTACTGTGTGAGTGTCAGGTGTACTGTGTGAGTGTCAGGTGTACTGTGTGAGTGTCAGGTGTACTGTGTGAGTGTCAGGTGTACTGTGTGAGTGTCAGGTGTACTGTGTGAGTGTCAGGTGTACTGTGTGAGTGTCAGGTGTACTGTGTGAGTGTCAGGTGTACTGTGTGAGTGTCAGGTGTACTGTGTGAGTGTCAGGTGTACTGTGTGAGTGTCAGGTGTACTGTGTGAGTGTCAGGTGTACTGTGTGAGTGTCAGGTGTACTGTGTGAGTGTCAGGTGTACTGTGTGAGTGTCAGGTGTACTGTGTGAGTGTCAGGTGTACTGTGTGAGTGTCAGGTGTACTGTGTGAGTGTCAGGTGTACTGTGTGAGTGTCAGGTGTACTGTGTGAGTGTCAGGTGTACTGTGTGAGTGTCAGGTGTACTGTGTGAGTGTCAGGTGTACTGTGTGAGTGTCAGGTGTACTGTGTGAGTGTCAGGTGTACTGTGTGAGTGTCAGGTGTACTGTGTGAGTGTCAGGTGTACTGTGTGAGTGTCAGGTGTACTGTGTGAGTGTCAGGTGTACTGTGTGAGTGTCAGGTGTACTGTGTGAGTGTCAGGTGTACTGTGTGAGTGTCAGGTGTACTGTGTGAGTGTCAGGTGTACTGTGTGAGTGTCAGGTGTACTAAGTGACTGTCAGGTGTACTGTGTGAGTGTCAGGTGTACTGTGTGAGTGTCAGGTGTACTGTGTGAGTGTCAGGTGTACTGTGTGAGTGTCAGGTGTACTGTGTGAGTGTCAGGTGTACTGTGTGACTGTCAGGTGTACTGTGTGAGTGTCAGGTGTACTGTGTGAGTGTCAGGTGTACTGTGTGAGTGTCAGGTGTACTGTGTGAGTGTCAGGTGTACTGTGTGAGTGTCAGGTGTACTGTGTGAGTGTCAGGTGTACTGTGTGAGTGTCAGGTGTACTGTGTGAGTGTCAGGTGTACTGTTTGAGTGTCAGGTGTACAGGTGTACTGTGTGAGTGTCAGGTGTACTGTGTGAGTGTCAGGTGTACTGTGAGTGTCAGGTGAGTGTCAGGTGTACTGTGTGAGTGTCAGGTGTACTGTGTGAGTGTCAGGTGTACTGTGTGAGTGTCAGGTGTACTGTGTGAGTGTCAGGTGTACTGTGTGAGTGTCAGGTGTACTGTGTGAGTGTCAGGTGTACTGTGTGAGTGTCAGGTGTACTGTGTGAGTGTCAGGTGTACTGTGTGAGTGTCAGGTGTACTGTGTGAGTGTCAGGTGTACTGTGTGAGTGTCAGGTGTACTGTGTGAGTGTCAGGTGTACTGTGTGAGTGTCAGGTGTACTGTGTGAGTGTCAGGTGTACTGTGTGAGTGTCAGGTGTACTGTGTGAGTGTCAGGTGTACTGTGTGAGTGTCAGGTGTACTGTGTGAGTGTCAGGTGTACTGTGTGAGTGTCAGGTGTACTGTGTGAGTGTCAGGTGTACTGTGTGAGTGTCAGGTGTACTGTGTGAGTGTCAGGTGTACTGTGTGAGTGTCAGGTGTACTGTGTGAGTGTCAGGTGTACTGTGTGAGTGTCAGGTGTACTGTGTGAGTGTCAGGTGTACTGTGTGAGTGTCAGGTGTACTGTTTGAGTGTCAGGTGTACTGTGTGAGTGTCAGGTGTACTGTGTGAGTGTCAGGTGTACTGTGTGAGTGTCAGGTGTACTGTGTGAGTGTCAGGTGTACTGTTTGAGTGTCAGGTGTACTGTGTGAGTGTCAGGTGTACTGTGTGAGTGTCAGGTGTACTGTGTGAGTGTCAGGTGTACTGTGTGAGTGTCAGGTGTACTGTGTGAGTGTCAGGTGTACTGTGTGAGTGTCAGGTGTACTGTGTGAGTGTCAGGTGTACTGTGTGAGTGTCAGGTGTACTGTGTGAGTGTCAGGTGTACTGTGTGAGTGACAGGTGACTGTGTGAGTGACAGGTGACTGTGTGAGTGTCAGGTGTACTGTGTGAGTGTCAGGTGTACTGTGTGAGTGTCAGGTGTACTGTGTGAGTGTCAGGTGTACTGTGTGAGTGTCAGGTGTACTGTGTGAGTGTCAGGTGTACTGTGTGAGTGTCAGGTGTACTGTGTGAGTGTCAGGTGTACTGTGTGAGTGTCAGGTGTACTGTGTGAGTGTCAGGTGTACTGTGTGAGTGTCAGGTGTACTGTGTGAGTGTCAGGTGTACTGTGTGAGTGTCAGGTGTACTGTGTGAGTGTCAGGTGTACTGTGTGAGTGTCAGGTGTACTGTGTGAGTGTCAGGTGTACTGTATGAGTGTCAGGTGTACTGTGTGACTGTCAGGTGTACTGTGTGAGTGTCAGGTGTACTGTGTGAGTGTCAGGTGTACTGTGTGAGTGTCAGGTGTACTGTGTGAGTGTCAGGTGTACTGTGTGAGTGTCAGGTGTACTGTGTGAGTGTCAGGTGTACTGTCAGGTGTACTGTGTGAGTGTCAGGTGTACTGTGTGAGTGTCAGGTGTACTGTGTGAGTGTCAGGTGTACTGTATGAGTGTCAGGTGTACTGTGTGACTGTCAGGTGTACTGTATGAGTGTCAGGTGTACTGTGTGAGTGTCAGGTGTACTGTATGAGTGTCAGGTGTACTGTGTGAGTGTCAGGTGTACTGTGTGAGTGTCAGGTGTACTGTGTGACTGCCAAGTGTACTGTGTGAGTGTCAGGTGTACTGTGTGAGTGTCAGGTGTACTGTGTGACTGCCAGGTGTACTGTGTGAGCGTCAGGTGTACTGTGTGAGTGTCAGGTGTACTTAGTGTCAGATGTACTGTGTGAGTGTCAGGTGTACTGTGTGAGTGTCAGGTGTACTGTGTGAGTGTCAGGTGTACTGTGTGAGTGTCAGGTGTACTTAGTGTCAGATGTACTGTGTGAGTGTCAGGTGTACTGTGTGAGTGTCAGGTGTACTGTGTGAGTGTCAGGTGTACTGTATGAGTGTCAGGTGTACTGTGTGAATGTCATGTTTACTGTGTGAGTGTCAGGTGTACTGTGTGAGTGTCAGGTGTACTGAGTGTCAGATGTACTGTGTGAGTGTCAGGTGTACTGAGTGTCAGGTGTACTGTGTGAGTGTCAGGTGTACTGAGTGTCAGGTGTACTGTGTGAGTGTCAGGTGTACTGAGTGTCAGATGTACTGTGTGAGTGTCAGGTGTGCTGAGTGTCAGGTGTACTGTGTGAGTGTCAGGTGTACTGTGTGAGTGTCAGGTGTACTGTGTGAGTGTCAGGTGTACTGTGTGAGTGTCAGGTGTGCTGAGTGTCAGATGTACTGTGTGAGTGTCAGGTGTACTGAGTGTCAGGTGTACTGTGTGAGTGTCAGGTGTACTGAGTGTCAGATGTACTGTGTGAGTGTCAGGTGTACTGTCAGGTGTACTGTGTGAGTGTCAGGTGTACTGAGTGTCAGGTGTACTGTGTGAGTGTCAGGTGTACTGAGTGTCAGGTGTACTGTGTGACTGCCAGGTGTACTGTGTGAGTGTCAGGTGTACTGTGTGAGTGTCAGGTGTACTGAGTGTCAGACGTACTGTGTGAGTGTCAGGTGTACTGAGTGTCAGGTGTACTGTGTGAGTGTCAGGTGTACTTAGTGTCAGATGTACTGTGTGAGTGTCAGGTGTACTTAGTGTCAGATGTACTGTGTGAGTGTCAGGTGTGCTGAGTGTCAGGTGTACTGTGTGAGTGTCAGGTGTACTGTGTGAGTGTCAGGTGTACTGTGTGAGTGTCAGGTGTGCTGAGTGTCAGATGTACTGTGTGAGTGTCAGGTGTACTGAGTGTCAGGTGTACTGTGTGAGTGTCAGGTGTACTGAGTGTCAGATGTACTGTGTGAGTGTCAGGTGTACTGAGTGTCAGGTGTACTGTGTGAGTGTCAGGTGTACTGAGTGTCAGGTGCACTGTGTGAGTGTCAGGTGTACTGAGTGTTAGGTGTACTGAGTGTCAGGTGTACTGTGTGAGTGTCAGGTGTACTGTGTGAGTGTCAGGTGTACTGTGTGACTGCCAGGTGTACTGTGTGAGTGTCAGGTGTACTGAGTGTCAGATGTACTGTGTGAGTGTCAGGTGTACTGAGTGTCAGGTGTACTGTGTGAGTGTCAGGTGTGCTGAGTGTTAGGTGTACTGAGTGTCAGGTGTACTGTGTGAGTGTCAAGTGTACTTAGTGTCAGATGTACTGTGTGAGTGTCAGGTGTACTTAGTGTCAGATGTACTGTGTGAGTGTCAGGTGTACTGAGTGTTAGGTGTACTCTGTGTGAGTGTCAGGTGTACTGAGTGTTAGGTGTACTCTGTGTGAGTGTCAGGTGTACTGAGTGTTAGGTGTACTGTGTGAGTGTCAGGTGTACTGTGTGAGTGTCAGGTGTACTGAGTGTTAGGTGTACTGTGTGAGTGTCAGGTGTACTGAGTGTTAGGTGTACTGTGTGAGTGTCAGGTGTACTGTGTGAGTGTCAGGTGTACTGTGTGAGTGTCAGGTGTACTGTGTGAGTGTCAGGTGTACTGAGTGTCAGGTGTACTGTGTGAGTGTCAGGTGTACTGTGTGAGTGTCAGGTGTACTGAGTGTCAGGTGTACTGTGTGAGTGTCAGGTGTACTGAGTGTTAGGTGTACTGTGTGAGTGTCAGGTGTACTGTGTGAGTGTCAGGTGTACTGAGTGTCAGGTGTACTGTGTGAGTGTCAGGTGTACTGAGTGTTAGGTGTACTGTGTGAGTGTCAGGTGTACTGTGTGAGTGTCAGGTGTGCTGAGTGTTAGGTGTACTGTGTGAGTGTCAGGTGTACTGAGTGTTAGGTGTACTGTGTGAGTGTCAGGTGTACTGTGTGAGTGTCAGGTGTACTGTATGAGTGTCAGGTGTACTGTGTGAGTGTCAGGTGTACTGAGTGTCAGGTGTACTGTGTGAGTGTCAGGTGTACTGAGTGTCAGGTGTACTGTGTGAGTGTCAGGTGTACTGTGTGACTGCCAGGTGTACTGTGTGAGTGTCAGGTGTACTGAGTGTCAGATGTACTGTGTGAGTGTCAGGTGTACTGAGTGTCAGGTGTACTGTGTGAGTGTCAGGTGTACTTAGTGTCAGATGTACTGTGTGAGTGTCAGGTGTACTGAGTGTCAGATGTACTGTGTGAGTGTCAGGTGTACTGTCAGGTGTACTGTGTGAATGTCATGTGTACTGTGTGAGTGTCAGGTGTACTGTGTGACTGCCAGGTGTACTGTGTGAGTGTCAGGTGTACTGAGTGTCAGATGTACTGTGTGAGTGTCAGGTGTACTGAGTGTCAGGTGTACTGTGTGAGTGTCAGGTGTACTGAGTGTCAGGTGTACTGTGTGACTGCCAGGTGTACTGTGTGAGTGTCAGGTGTACTGTGTGAGTGTCAGGTGTACTGAGTGTCAGACGTACTGTGTGAGTGTCAGGTGTACTGAGTGTCAGGTGTACTGTGTGAGTGTCAGGTGTACTTAGTGTCAGATGTACTGTGTGAGTGTCAGGTGTACTTAGTGTCAGATGTACTGTGTGAGTGTCAGGTGTGCTGAGTGTCAGGTGTACTGTGTGAGTGTCAGGTGTACTGTGTGAGTGTCAGGTGTACTGTGTGAGTGTCAGGTGTGCTGAGTGTCAGATGTACTGTGTGAGTGTCAGGTGTACTGAGTGTCAGGTGTACTGTGTGAGTGTCAGGTGTACTGAGTGTCAGATGTACTGTGTGAGTGTCAGGTGTACTGAGTGTCAGGTGTACTGTGTGAGTGTCAGGTGTACTGAGTGTCAGGTGCACTGTGTGAGTGTCAGGTGTACTGAGTGTTAGGTGTACTGAGTGTCAGGTGTACTGTGTGAGTGTCAGGTGTACTGTGTGAGTGTCAGGTGTACTGTGTGACTGCCAGGTGTACTGTGTGAGTGTCAGGTGTACTGAGTGTCAGATGTACTGTGTGAGTGTCAGGTGTACTGAGTGTCAGGTGTACTGTGTGAGTGTCAGGTGTGCTGAGTGTTAGGTGTACTGAGTGTCAGGTGTACTGTGTGAGTGTCAAGTGTACTTAGTGTCAGATGTACTGTGTGAGTGTCAGGTGTACTTAGTGTCAGATGTACTGTGTGAGTGTCAGGTGTACTGAGTGTTAGGTGTACTCTGTGTGAGTGTCAGGTGTACTGAGTGTTAGGTGTACTCTGTGTGAGTGTCAGGTGTACTGAGTGTTAGGTGTACTGTGTGAGTGTCAGGTGTACTGTGTGAGTGTCAGGTGTACTGAGTGTTAGGTGTACTGTGTGAGTGTCAGGTGTACTGAGTGTTAGGTGTACTGTGTGAGTGTCAGGTGTACTGTGTGAGTGTCAGGTGTACTGTGTGAGTGTCAGGTGTACTGTGTGAGTGTCAGGTGTACTGAGTGTCAGGTGTACTGTGTGAGTGTCAGGTGTACTGTGTGAGTGTCAGGTGTACTGAGTGTCAGGTGTACTGTGTGAGTGTCAGGTGTACTGAGTGTTAGGTGTACTGTGTGAGTGTCAGGTGTACTGTGTGAGTGTCAGGTGTACTGAGTGTCAGGTGTACTGTGTGAGTGTCAGGTGTACTGAGTGTTAGGTGTACTGTGTGAGTGTCAGGTGTACTGTGTGAGTGTCAGGTGTGCTGAGTGTTAGGTGTACTGTGTGAGTGTCAGGTGTACTGAGTGTTAGGTGTACTGTGTGAGTGTCAGGTGTACTGTGTGAGTGTCAGGTGTACTGTATGAGTGTCAGGTGTACTGTGTGAGTGTCAGGTGTACTGAGTGTCAGGTGTACTGTGTGAGTGTCAGGTGTACTGAGTGTCAGGTGTACTGTGTGAGTGTCAGGTGTACTGTGTGACTGCCAGGTGTACTGTGTGAGTGTCAGGTGTACTGAGTGTCAGATGTACTGTGTGAGTGTCAGGTGTACTGAGTGTCAGGTGTACTGTGTGAGTGTCAGGTGTACTTAGTGTCAGATGTACTGTGTGAGTGTCAGGTGTACTGAGTGTCAGATGTACTGTGTGAGTGTCAGGTGTACTGTCAGGTGTACTGTGTGAATGTCATGTGTACTGTGTGAGTGTCAGGTGTACTGTGTGACTGCCAGGTGTACTGTGTGAGTGTCAGGTGTACTGAGTGTCAGATGTACTGTGTGAGTGTCAGGTGTACTGAGTGTCAGGTGTACTGTGTGAGTGTCAGGTGTACTGAGTGTTAGGTGTACTGTGTGAATGTCATGTTTACTGTGTGAGTGTCAGGTGTACTGTGTGAGTGTCAGGTGTACTGTGTGAGTGTCAGGTGTACTGTGTGAGTGTCGGGTGTACTGTGTGAGTGTCAGGTGTACTGTGTGACTGTCAGGTGTACTGTGTGAGTGTCAGGTGTACTATGTGAGTGTCAGGTGTACTGAGTGTCAGGTGTACTATGTGAGTGTCAGGTGTACTGAGTGTCAGGTGTACTATGTGAGTGTCAGGTGTACTGAGTGTCAGGTGTACTATGTGAGTGTCAGGTGTGCTGAGTGTTAGGTGTACTGAGTGTCAGGTGTACTGTGTGAGTGTCAGGTGTACTGTGTGAGTGTCATGTATACTGGGAAGGGAACCTGTGTCGCGCGGATCATCACTACTCACTCTGCACTAGTGGAGAAGAGAGTAAGGAGCTGGGTCATCATGTTAGTGGTCCTCAGCACACTGGTGGCCACACTGGTGGTCACACTAGTGGTCACACTAGTGGTCTCAGTCCAGACCACACGTCTGACCACACTCTGGCAGCGGCCAGAGACCTTTTTCAAGCGCTGGTCCAGCATGTGTGGTTCACCTGACAGTTTCTTTCAATACACTACCTCTTTTCCTGTCTACCCTCTCCCTCTACCTCCCTACCTCCCTTCTCTACCTCCCTCCCTTCTCTACCTCCCTCACCCCTCCCTCACCCTGTTGTGGGCGCCAATAAAATATTTATCTACAGGAATCTATGTCACGTCTCTTGTAGCACGCGATCAACCCTGTCCGCAGCATGTTGTGGTAGTGCTGGTAGTTGGTGGTGGTAGTGCTGGTAGTTGGTGGTGGTAGTGCTGGTAGTTGGTGGTGGTAGTGCTGGTAGTTGGTGGTGGTAGTGCTGGTAGTTGGTGGTGGTAGTGCTGGTAGTTGGTGGTGGTAGTGCTGGTAGTTGGTGGTGGTAGTGCTGGTAGTTAGTGGTGGTAGTGCTGGTAGTTGGTGGTGGTAGTGCTGGTAGTTGGTGGTGGTAGTGCTGGTAGTTGGTGGTGGTAGTGCTGGTAGTTGGTGGTGGTAGTGCTGGTAGTTGGTGGTGGTAGTGCTGGTAGTTAGTGGTGGTAGTGCTGGTAGTTGCTGGTGGTAGTGCTGGTAGTTGGTGAGGTAGTGCTGGTAATTGGTGGTGGTGGTGGTGGTGGTGGTGGTGGTGGTGGTGGTGGTGGTAGTTGGTGGTGGTGGTAGTTAGTGGCGGTGGTAGTTGGTGGTCGTGGTAGTTGGTGGTGGTGGTGGTGGTAGTGGGTGGTGGTAGTGCTGGTAGTTGGTGGTGGTAGTGCTGGTAGTTGGTGGTGGTAGTGCTGGTAGTTGGTGGTGGTAGTGCTGGTAGTTGGTGGTGGTAGTGCTGGTAGTTGGTGGTGGTAGTGCTGGTAGTTGGTGGTGGTAGTGCTGGTAGTTGGTGGTGGTAGTGCTGGTAGTTGGTGGTGGTAGTGCTGGTAGTTGGTGAGGTAGTGCTGGTAATTGGTGGTAGTTGGTGGTGGTGGTAGTTGGTGGTGGTGGTAGTTGGTGGTGGTGGTAGTTGGTGGTGGTGGTAGTTGGTGGTGGTGGTGGTGGTAGTTGGTGGTGGTAGTGCTGGTAGTTGGTGGTGGTAGTGCTGGTAGTTGGTGGTGGTAGTGCTGGTAGTTGTTGGTGGTAGTGCTGGTAGTTGGTGAGGTAGTGCTGGTAATTGGTGGTGGTGGTGGTGGTGGTGGTGGTGGTGGTGGTGGTAGTTGGTGGTGGTGGTAGTTGGTGATGGTGGTAGTTGGTGGTGGTGGTAGTTGGTGGTGGTGGTGGTGGTAGTTGGTGGTGGTAGTGCTGGTAGTTGGTGGTAGTAGTGCTGGTAGTTGGTGGTTGTAGTGCTGGTAGTTGGTGGTGGTAGTGCTGGTAATTGGTGGTGGTGGTAGTTGGTGGTGGTTGTGTTGGTAGGTGGTGGTGGTAGTGCTGGTAGTAGGTGGTGGTAGTGATGGTTATTGGTGGTGGTAGTGCTGGTAATTGATGGTGGTAGTTGGTGGTGGTTGTGTTGGAAATTGGTGGTGGTAGTGCTGGTAGTTGGTGGTAGTAGTGCTGGTAGTTGGTGGTGGCACTGCTGGTAGTTGGTGGTGGTAGTGCTGGTAATTGGTGGTGGTAGTGCTGGTAGTTGGCAGTGGTAGTGCTGGTAGTTGGTGGTGGTAATGCTGGTAATTGGTGGTGGTGGTGGTAGTTGGTGGTGGTAGTGCTGGTAGTTGGTGGTGGTAGTGCTGGTAATTGGTGGTGGTGGTGGTAGTTCTGGTAGTTGTTGGTGGTAGTGCTGGTAGTTGGTGGTGGTAGTACTGGTAGTTGGTGGTGGTAGTGCTGGTACTTGGTGGTGGTAGTGCTGGTAGTTAGTGGTGGTAGTGCTGGTAGTTGGTGGTGGTGGTAGTGCTGGTAGTTGGTGCTTGTTGTGCTGGTAGTGCCAGTAGTACTGGGAGTATTGGTGGTAGTTGTGCTGGTAGTACTGGTAAGGGTTGTGCTAATAGTTGGTGGTGGTAGTTGTGGTGGTAGTGCTGATGGTGATAGTGCTGGTAGTTGGTGCTGGTTCTGCTGACAGTGCCAGTAGTGGTAGAAGTTTTGGTGGTAGTTGTGATGGTAGGGGTTGTGCTGGTAGTGCTGGTGGTACTGGTTCTTGTGCTGGCGCTGGTAGTGCTGGTGGTACTGGTTGTGGTGCTGGTGCTGGTAGTGCTGGTGGTACTGGTTGTGGTGCTGGTGCTGGTGCTGGTAGTGCTGGTAGTACTGGTTCTTGTGCTGGCGCTGGTAGTGCTGGTGGTACTGGTTCTTGTGCTGGCGCTGGTAGTGCTGGTGGTACTGGTTGTGGTGCTGGTGCTGGTAGTGCTGGTGGTACTGGTTGTGGTGCTGGTGCTGGTAGTGCTGGTGGTACTGGTTGTGGTGCTGGTGCTGGTAGTGCTGGTGGTACTGGTTGTAGTGCTGGTGCTGGTAGTGCTGGTGGTACTGGTTGTGGTGCTGGTGCTGGTAGTGCTGGTGGTACTGGTTGTGGTGCTGGTGCTGGTGCTGGTAGTGCTGGTAGTACTGGTTGTGGTGCTGGTGCTGGTAGTGCTGGTGGTACTGGTTGTGGTGCTGGTGCTGGTAGTGCTGGTGGTACTGGTTGTGGTGCTGGTGCTGGTAGTGCTGGTGGTACTGGTTGTGGTGCTGGTGCTGGTAGTGCTGGTGGTACTGGTTGTGGTGCTGGTGGTACTGGTTGTGGTGCTGGTGGTACTGGTTGTGGTGCTGGTGCTGGTAGTGCTGGTGGTACTGGTTGTGGTGCTGGTGCTGGTAGTGCTGGTGGTACTGGTTGTGGTGCTGGTGCTGGTAGTGCTGGTGGTACTGGCTGTGATGCTGGTGCTGGTAGTGCGGGTGGTACTGGTTGTGGTGCTAGTGCTGGTGGTACTGATTGTGGTGCTGGTGCTGGTAGTGCTGGTGCTGGTAGTGCTGGTGCTGGTAGTGCTGGTGCTGGTAGTGCTGGTGCTGGTAGTGCTGGTGCTGGTAGTGTTGGTGCTGGTAGTGCTGGTGCTGGTGATGGTAGTGTTGGTAGTGTTGGTAGTGCTGGTAGTGCTGGTAGTGCTGGTTAGTGCTGGTGCTGGTAGTGCTGGTGCTGGTAGTGCTGGTGCTGGTAGTGTTGGTAGTGCTGGTAGTGCTGGTAGTGCTGGTAGTGCTGGTACTGGTGCTGGTAGTGCTGGTAGTGCTGGTAGTGCTGGTGCTGGTAGTGCTGATAGTGCTGGTAGTGCTGGTGCTGGTAATGTTGGTGCTGGTAGTGCTGGTGCTGGTGCTGGTAGTGCTGGTAGTGCTGGTAGTGCTGGTAGTGCTGGTAGTGCTGGTACTGGTGCTGGTAGTGCTGGTAGTGCTGGTAGTGCTGGTGCTGGTAGTGCTGATAGTGCTGGTAGTGCTGGTGCTGGCAATGTTGGTGCTGGTAGTGCTGGTGCTGGTGCTGGTAGTGTTGGTGCTGGTAGTGCTGGTGCTGGTGCTGGTAGTGCTGGTGCTGGTAGTGCTGGTGCTGGTAGTGCTGGTGCTGGTAGTGCTGGTGCTTGTGCTGGTGCTGGTAGTGCTGGTGCTGGTAGTGCTGGTGCTGATAGTGCTGGTGCTGGTAGTACTGGTGCTGGTAGTGCTGGTGTGGGTAGTGCTGGTGCTGGTAGTGCTGGTGCTGGTAGTGCTGGTGCTGGTAGTGCTGGTGCTGGTGCTGGTAGTGTTGGTAGTGCTGGTAGTGCTGGTAGTGCTGGTGGTGCTGGTGCTGGTAGTGCTGTTGCTGGTGCTGGTAGTGGTGGTGCTGGTAGTGCTGGTGCTGGTAGTGCTGGTGCTGGTAGTGCTGGTGCTGGTGCTGGTAGTGCTGGTGCTGGTGCTGGTAGTGCTGGTGCTGGTAGTGCTGGTGCTGGTAGTGTTGGTAGTGCTGGTAGTGCTGGTAGTGCTGGTGCTGGTAGTGCTGGTGCTGGTAGTGCTGGTGCTGGTAGTGCTGGTAGTGTTGGTAGTGCTGGTAGTGCTGGTAGTGTTGGTAGTGCTGGTAGTGCTGGTAGTGCTGGTGCTGGTAGTGCTGGTAGTGCTGGTACTGGTAGTGCTGGTGCTGGTAGTGCTGGTGCTGGTAGTGCTGGTAGTGTTGGTAGTACTGGTAGTGCTGGTAGTGTTGGTAGTGTTGGTAGTGCTGGTAGTGCTGGTGCTGGTAGTGCTGGTAGTGCTGGTAGTGCTGGTGCTGGTAGTGCTGGTGCTGGTAGTGCTGGTAGTGCTGGTAGTGCTGGTGCTGGTAGTGCTGGTGCTGGTAGTGCTGGTAGTGCTGGTAGTGCTGGTGCTGGTAGTGCTGGTAGTGCTGGTGCTGGTAGTGCTGGTGCTGGTAGTGCTGGTGCTGGTAGTGCTGGTAGTGTTGGTAGTGCTGGTAGTGCTGGTAGTGTTGGTAGTGCTGGTAGTGCTGGTAGTGCTGGTGCTGGTAGTGCTGGTAGTGCTGGTACTGGTAGTGCTGGTGCTGGTAGTGCTGGTGCTGGTAGTGCTGGTAGTGTTGGTAGTGCTGGTAGTGCTGGTAGTGTTGGTAGTGTTGGTAGTGCTGGTAGTGCTGGTGCTGGTAGTGCTGGTAGTGCTGGTAGTGCTGGTGCTGGTAGTGCTGGTGCTGGTAGTGCTGGTAGTGCTGGTAGTGCTGGTGCTGGTAGTGCTGGTGCTGGTAGTGCTGGTAGTGCTGGTAGTGCTGGTGCTGGTAGTGCTGGTAGTGCTGGTGCTAGTAGTGCTGGTAGTGCTGGTAGTGCTGGTAGTGCTGGTAGTGCTGGTGCTAGTAGTGCTGGTAGTGCTGGTAGTGCTGGTGCTGGTAGTGCTGGTAATGCTGGTAATGCTGGTAGTGCTGGTAGTGCTGGTGCTGGTAGTGCTGGTAGTGCTGGTAGTGCTGGTGCTGGTAGTGCTGGTAGTGCTGGTAGTGCTGGTAGTGCTGGTGCTGGTAGTGCTGGTAGTGCTGGTAGTGCTGGTGCTGGTAGTGCTGGTAGTGCTGGTAGTGCTGGTAGTACTGGTGATGTAGTAAACACATTTACCTTTTACACTTTCATTTATTTACACAAGGTCTTATTTACACAAAATCATATTTACACAAGGTCTTATTTACACAGTGTCTTATTTACACAGTGTCTTATTTACACAGTGTCTTATTTACACAGTGTCTTATTCACACAGTGTCTTATTTACACAGTGTCTTATTTACACAGTGTCTTATTTACACAGTGTCTTATTTACACAGTGTCTTATTTACACAGTGTCTTATTTACAGTGTCTTATTTACACAGTGTCTTATTTACACAGTGTCTTATTTACACAGTGTCTTATTTACACAGTGTTTTATTTACACAGTGTCTTATTTACACAGTGTCTTATTTACACAGTGTCTTATTTACACAGTGTCTTATTTACACAGTGTCTTATTTACATAGTGTCTTATTTACACAGTGTCTTATTTACACAGTGTCTTATTTACACAGTGTCTAATTTACACAGTGTCTTATTTACACAGTGTCTTATTTACACAGTGTCTTATTTACACAGTGTCTTATTTACAGTGTCTTATTTACACAGTGTCTTATTTACACAGTGTCTTATTTACACAGTGTCTTATTTACACAGTGTCTTATTTACACAGTGTCTTATTTACACAGTGTCTTATTTACACAGTGTCTTATTTACACAGTGTCTTATTTACACAGTGTCTTATTTACAGTGTCTTACTTACACAGTGTCTTATTTACACAGTGTCTTATTTACACAGTGTCTTATTTACACAGTGTCTTATTTACACAGTGTCTTATTTACAGTGTCTTATTTACACAGTGTCTTATTTACACAGTGTCTTATTTACACAGTGTCTTATTTACACAGTGTCTTATTTACACAGTGTCTTATTTACACAGTGTCTTATTTACACAGTGTCTTATTTACACAGTGTCTTATTTACACAATGTCTTATTTACACAGTGTCTTATTTACACAGTGTCTTATTTACACAGTGTCTTATTTACACAGTGTCTTATTTACACAGTGTCTTATTTACACAGTGTCTTATTTACACAGTGTCTTATTTACACAATGTCTTATTTACACAGTGTCTTATTTACACAGTGTCATATTTACACAGTGTCTTATTTACACAGTGTCTTATTTACACAGTGTCTTATTTACACAGTGTCTTATTTACACAGTGTCTTATTTACACAGTGTCTTATTTACACAGTGCCTTATTTACACACTGTCTTATTTACACAGTGTCTTATTTACACAGTGTCTTATTTACACAGTGTCTTATTTACACAGTGTCTTATTTACACAGTGTCTTATTTACACAGTGTCTTATTTACACAGTGTCTTATTTACACAGTGTCTTATTTACACAGTGTCTTATTTACACAGTGTCTTATTTACACAGTGTCTTATTTACACAGTGTCTTATTTACACAGTGTCTTATTTACACAGTGTCTTATTTACACAGTGTCTTATTTACACAGTGTCTTATTTACACAAACTTGAATCTAACAAGAACGATCCAAATATTTCATCTCCAGTAAGAAGGACACAAAGACCTCTGCCATAAGGGTCAAGGCCACTACTGAAAACATAAAATTATCAACCATCACCTCATCACAGTATTTACACTGCTCATCAGCCGCCAACATTGTACTAAATCAATATATATGTTTTTTACAATTTACAATATTACGTAAATTGAATTAAAAGAAAGTATGTTTACACAGGCTTGACAACACAGGCTTGACAACACAGGCTTGACAACACAGGCTTAACAACACAGGCTTGACAACACAGGCTTGACAACACAGGCTTCGCAGCACAGGCTTGACAACACAGGATTGACAACACAGGCTTGACAACACAGGCTTGACAACACAGGCTTCGCAGCACAGACTTCACAACACAGGCTTGACAACACAGGCTTGACAACACAGGCTTGACAACACAGGCTTGACAACACAGGCTTGACAACACAGGCTTGACAACACAGGCTTGACAACACAGGCTTGACAACACAGGCTTGACAACACAGGCTTGACAACACAGGCTTCGCAGCACAGGCTTGACAACACAGGCTTGACAACACAGGCTTGACAACACAGGCTTGACAACACAGGCTTCGCATCACAGACTTCACAACACAGGCTTGACAACACAGGCTTGACAACACAGGCTTGACAACATAGGCTTGACAACACAGGCTTGACAACACAGGCTTGACAACACAGGCTTGACAACACAGGCTTGACAACACAGGCTTCACAACGCAGGCTTCACAACGCAGGCTTGACAACACAGGCTTGACAACACAGGCTTGTCAACACAGGCTTCACAACACAGGCTTCACAACACAGGCTTCACAACATAGGCTTGAAAACACAGGCTTGACAACACAGGTTTGAGAACACAGGCTTGACAACACAGGCTTGACAACACAGGCTTGACAACACAGGCTTGACAACACAGGCTTGACAACACAGGCTTGACAACACAGGCTTCACAACACAGGCTTGACAACACAGGCTTGACAACATAGGCTTGACAACACAGGCTTGACAACACAGGCTTGACAACACAGGCTTGACAACACAGGCTTGACAACACAGGCTTGACAACACAGGCTTGACAACACAGGCTTGACAACACAGGCTTGACAACACAGGCTTGACAACACAGGCTTCACAACACAGGCTTCACATCAATCTCTCTGAATTAAAACCACAACTCAAATATATAATGAATGAAGTCGAGAGTTATTCAGAATTATTAATTTTAAAGATAATTTGTAATTTCAGACTTTCTGACATTGTTTAGATAGTATTGAAACTTTGGAAAGTTGGAGAGGTAACTCTTATGTAAGAATTATAATAACAGACGTTGTGTGTGTGTGTGTGTGTGTGTGTGTGTGTGTGTGTGTGTGTGTGTGTGTGTGTGTGTGTGTGTGTGTGTGTGTGTGTGTGTAATACGGGAGAGGTTGGTTGCAAATTGGAAAGGAGGATGCCTCCCCTCTTCTTCCACTTCCCCCTCCCTCTCCCCTTCCACTTCCCCCTCCCTCTCCCCTTCCCCCCCCTCCACTTTCTACTTGCCCTGTGCTTCCCTCGGGTCAATAGTTCCTGACATTTAAGGTCTCCCTCGCCAGTGTACTTAACCTTTTCCTGGGCCTTTTATACACATCCCAGGACATACCTTACGACACTCGTGCGTCTCCCATACGTCACTCATACGTCACTCATATTTACATCACACGTCACTTATACCAACTCATTTTTTAATAAACTTTTCACCTGTAGATAGATAGACATTATCTGCTATTGTTATATATTGTCTTATGTATATTAATGAACATTGGATGTGTATTCTTGTTTGTTGACTAACAGTTGAGGTCATTAGTTCTTAACAGCTGCCGTTTTGAAGGATTTTTTCTGGTTAATATATCTGTTGTTTATCTGTTAATGATGTGAAAGATCATGACTTCCGTGGTCCAGGTTCCTTGAAATGTACACACTGGGTCATTAGTGTCAGACTGGGGTCGTCTACCATGGTGGTACACTGTGAGACTGGGGTCGTCTACCATGGTGGTACACTGTGAGACTGGGGTCGTCTACCATGGTGGTACACTGTGAGACTGGGGTCGTCTACCATGGTGGTACACTGTGAGACTGGGGTCGTCTACCATGGTGGTACACTGTGAGACTGGGGTCGTCTACCATGGTGGTACACTGTGAGACTGGGGTCGTCTACCATGGTGGTTGTGAGACTGGGGTTGTCTACCATGGTGGTATACTGTGAGACTGGGGTCGTCTTCCATGGTGGTATACTGTGAGACTGGGGTCGTCTTCCATGGTGGTATACTGTGAGACTGGGGTCGTCTTCCATGGTGGTATACTGTGAGACTGGGGTCATCTACCATGGTGGTACAGTGTGAGACTGGGGTCGTCTACCATGGTGGTTGTGAGACTGGGGTTGTCTACCATGGTGGTACACTGTGAGACTGGGGTCGTCTTCCATGGTGGTATACTGTGAGACTGGGGTCGTCTTCCATGGTGGTATACTGTGAGACTGGGGTCATCTACCATGGTGGTACAGTGTGAGACTGGGGTCGTCTACCATGGTGGTTGTGAGACTGGGGTTGTCTACCATGGTGGTACACTGTGAGACTGGGGTCGTCTTCCATGGTGGTATACTGTGAGACTGGGGTCGTCTTCCATGGTGGTATACTGTGAGACTGGGGTCATCTACCATGGTGGTACACTGTGAGACTGGGGTCGTCTACCATGGTGGTACACTGTGAGACTGGGGTCGTCTGCCATGGTGGTACACTGTGAGACTGGGGTTGTCTACCATGGTGGTACACTGTGAGACTGGGGTCGTCTACCATGATGGTATACTGTGAGACTGGGGTCGTCTACCATGGTGGTACACTGTGAGACTGGGGTCGTCTACCATGGTGGTATACTGTGAGACTGGGGTTGTCTACCATGGTGGTACACTGTGAGACTGGGGTCGTCTACCATGGTGGTATAGTGTGAGACTGGGGTCGTCTACCATGGTGGTACACTGTGAGACTGGGGTCGTCTACCATGGTGGTACACTGTGAGACTGGAGTCGTCTACCATGGTGGTACACTGTGAGACTGGGGTCGTCTGCCATGGTGGTACAGTGTGAGACTGGGGTCGTCTACCATGGTGGTACACTGTGAGACTGGGGTCGTCTACCATGGTGGTATACTGTGAGACTGGAGTCGTCTACCATGGTGGTACACTGTGAGACTGGGGTCGTCTGCCATGGTGGTACAGTGTGAGACTGGGGTCGTCTACCATGGTGGTACACTGTGAGACTGGGGTCGTCTACCATGGTGGTACACTGTGAGACTGGGGTCGTCTTCCATGGTGGTACAGTGTGAGACTGGGGTCGTCTACCATGGTGGTACACTGTGAGACTGGGGTCGTCTACCATGGTGGTATACTGTGAGACTGGAGTCGTCTACCATGGTGGTACACTGTGAGACTGGGGTCGTCTTCCATGGTGGTACAGTGTGAGACTGGGGTCGTCTACCATGGTGGTACACTGTGAGACTGGGGTCGTCTACCATGGTGGTATACTGTGAGACTGGAGTCGTCTACCATGGTGGTACACTGTGAGACTGGGGTCGTCTGCCATGGTGGTACAGTGTGAGACTGGGGTCGTCTACCATGGTGGTACACTGTGAGACTGGGGTCGTCTACCATGGTGGTATACCGTGAGACTGGAGTCGTCTACCATGGTGGTACACTGTGAGACTGGGGTCGTCTGCCATGGTGGTACAGTGTGAGACTGGGGTCGTCTGCCATGGTGATACAGTGTGAGACTGGGGTCGTCTACCATGGTGGTATACTGTGAGACTGGAGTCGTCTACCATGGTGGTACACTGTGAGACTGGGGTCGTCTGCCATGGTGGTACAGTGTGAGACTGGGGTCGTCTGCCATGGTGGTACAGTGTGAGACTGGGGTCGTCTACCATGGTGGTACACTGTGAGACTGGGGTCGTCTACCATGGTGGTACACTGTGAGACTGGGGTCGTCTACCATGGTGGTATACTGTGAGACTGGGGTCGTCTACCATGGTGGTACAGTGTCAGACTGGGGTCGTCTACCATGGTGATACACTGTGAGACTGGGGTCGTCTACCATGGTGGTATACTGTGAGACTGGGGTCGTCTACCATGGTGGTACACTGTGAGACTGGGGTTGTCTACCATGGTGGTACACTGTGAGACTGGGGTCGTCTACCATGGTGGTATACTGTGAGACTGGGGTCGTCTACCATGGTGGTATACTGTGAGACAGGGGTCGTCTACCGTGGTGATACAGTGTGAGAGTGGGGTCGTCTACCATGGTGGTACAGTGTCAGACTGGGGTCGTCTACCATGGTGGTACAGTGTGAGACTGGGGTCGTCTACCATGGTGGTACAGTGTGAGACTGGGGTCGTCTACCATGGTGGTACAGTGTGAGACTGGGGGCGTCTACAATGGTGGTACAGTGTGAGACTGGGGTCGTCTACCATGGTGATACACTGTGAGACTGGGGTCGTCTACCATGGTGGTACACTGTGAGACTGGGGTCGTCTACCATGGTGGTATACTGTGAGACTGGGGTCGTCTACCATGGTGGTACAGTCTCAGACTGGGGCCGTCTACCATGGTGATACACTGTGAGACTGGGGTCGTCTACCATGGTGGTATACTGTGAGACTAGGGTCGTCTGCCATGGTGGTACACTGTGAGACTGGGGTCGCCTACCATGGTGGTACACTGTGAGACTGGGGTCGTCTACCATGGTGGTATACTGTGAGACTGGGGTCACCTACCATGGTGGTATACTGTGAGACAGGGGTCGTCTACCATGGTGATACAGTGTGAGAGTGGGGTCGTCTACCATGGTGGTACAGTGTCAGACTGGGGTCGTCTACCATGGTGGTACACTGTAAGACTGGGGTCGTCTACCATGGTGGTACAGTGTGAGGCTGGGGTCGTCTACCATGGTGGTACAGTGTGAGACTGGGGTCGTCTACCATGGTGGTACAGTGTTAGACAGGGGTCGTCTACCATGGTGATACATTGTGAGACTGGGGTCGTCTATCATGGTGGTACAGTGTGAGACTGGGGTCGTCTACCATAGTGGTACAGTGTGAGGCTGGGGTCGTCTACCATGGTGGTGCAGTGTTAGACAGGGGTCGTCTACCATGGTGATACAATGTGAGACTGGGGTCGTCTACCATGGTGGTACAGTGTGAGAGTGGGGTCGTCTACCATGGTGGTACAGTGTCAGACTGGGGTCGTCTACCATGGTGGTACAGTGTGAGACTGGGGTCGTCTACCATGGTGGTACAGTGTGAGACTGGGGTCGTCTACCATGGTGGTACAGTGTCAGACTGGGGTCGTCTACCATGGTGGTACAGTGTGAGACTGGGGTCGTCTACCATGGTGGTACAGTGTCAGACTGGGGTCGTCTACCATGGTGGTACAGTGTCAGACTGGGGTCGTCTACCATGGTGGTACAGTGTGAGACTGGGGTCGTCTACCATGGTGGTACAGTGTCAGACTGGTGTCGTCTACCATGGTGGTACAGTGTCAGACTGGGGTCGT
>NC_091378.1:5544924-5612424 GCF_038502225.1 Cherax quadricarinatus
TAACCTGGTGCCTGAGACACTTCACACACATGTATATGTACTCAGGGAGCTGTACTCAGCCGGTTGTACTCATTAAAATGTACTCAGTTGTATTCTGTGAGTTGTTTCTTTAGTTTTTCCTCGTAGATGGCGTTCTTGAACGTTGAAACTAGTCTAGTTCAGAATCTTTGGACTTCTTCGAGTTTGCTTCGGTGTATGTGGGCTGCACACTGGTGCTGTGTACTCTTGTATTGTTTTGACGTACACTGTACATTTCTTGAAGTACAGCAGCCTGTTTGGTTGGATTTATGAGTGAGTGGAGGTAGTAGTGGTGTGTGTGGGCGTGTGTGAGCGTGAGTGGGCGTATGTGGGCGTGTGTGAGCGTGAGTGGGCTGACTGTGGGCCGAGGGGTAAAAGCAGGGTCGTACATATGCCCAATATCAATACCCTCCCCACCACGCCCACTCTTCTACCCTTCCACCACCACAACTTCCCCTCCCCTCCCCTCCCCCCCCCGCCCCCCCCCCCCCCCTGCCCCTCCCCTCCCCCCTCCCCTCCCCTCCCCTCCCCTCCCTTCCCCTCCCCTCCCCTCCCATCCGTTCAATACACATTATTACAGGGACTGGTTGAGCACCTCCTCCTTCTCCTCCTCCTCCTCCTCCTCCTCCAGCTTCTCCTCCTCCTCCTCCTCCACCTTCTCCTCCTTCTCCTCCTCCTCCTCTTCCTCCACCTCCTCCTCCTCCTCGCCTCTTAGGAATCCCCCAACTTCCCAACAGAAGTCTTGTTAACAGAAGTCGCTGTTAATAGACGTGCTGTTAACAGAAGCCGCCTTAAAAGACGTGCTGCTAACAAACGCCGCCGTAACAGACATACGGTTAACAGAAGCCGCCGTAATAAACGTATTGTTTACCTATAAGGACCTGTTTACCCTTAGGGATCATACAACGCCTAGGGGGGGAGAGAGATAATCAAGGTTGATCCAAGGAAGGGGAAAACAGGTCAGATTTCCAGAATCAAGAGCCTCTGTAAACAAGAAAGATGATATGGGTCCCAGACCGTGATCCCTGCCACCTTTCAGGTCCCAGACCTTGATCCCTGCCACCTCGCAGGTTCCAGACCGTGATCCCTGCCAAATCTCAGGTCCCAGACCGTGATCCCTGTCACCTCTCAGGTCCCAAACCCTGATCCCTGCCACCTCTCAGGTCCCAAACCTTGATCCCTGCCACCTCTCAGGTCCCAAACCTTGATCCCTGCCACCTCTCAGGTCCCAAACCTTGATCCCTGCCACCTCTCAGGTCCCAAACCTTGATCCCTGCCACCTCTCAGGTCCCAAACCTTGATCCCTGCCACCTCTCAGGTCCCAAACCTTGATCCCTGCCACCTCTCAGGTCCCAAACCTTGATTCCTGCCACCTCTCAGGTCCCAAACCTTGATCCCTGCCTCCCCTCAGGTCCCAGACCTTGATCCCTGCCACCTCTCAGGTTCCAGACCGTGACCCCTGCCAGTGTGACTTGCTCTGCAATGTTAAGTTCGCCTGTCTGTGATTGTATTTTGCATATATATATATATATATATATATATATATATATATATATATATATATATATATATATATATATATATATATATATATATATATATATATATATACATGTATATATATATATATATATATATATATATATATATATATATATATATATATATATATATATATATATATATATATAAAACAAGTGATACACTGTTGTTCCTTAGTGTAGAACAGGGTGACGGAGGTTTGAGCCTTCAGCACGCTTTGCGATGCTGGATTCACACGGGTTTAACGCTTCATGGAAATATAATAATAAATGTATTCTTGTTTACGTTCTGCATGTAGTAAGTGGAGTGATGGGGGCTACACAGGCTGTGTAGCACATTATGTAGCAGTGATGGGGGCTACACAGGCTGTGTAGCACATTATGTAGCAGTGATGGGGGCTACACAGGCTGTGTAGCACATTATGTAGCAGTGATGGGGGCTACACAGGCTGTGTAGCACATTATGTAGCAGTGATGGGGCTACACAGGCTATGTAGCACATTATGTAGCAGTGATGGGGGCTACACAGGCTATGTAGCACATTATGTAGCAGTGATGGGGGCTACACAGGCTATGTAGCACATTATGTAGCAGTGATGGGGGCTACACAGGCTATGTAGCACATTATGTAGCAGTGATGGGGACTACACAGGCTATATAGCACATTATGTAGCAGTGATGGGGGCTACACAGGCTATGTAGCACATTATGTAGCAGTGATGGGGACTACACAGGCTATGTAGCACATTATGTAGCAGTCATGGGGGCTACACAGACTGTGTACCACATTATGTAGCAGTGATGGGGGCTACACAGGCTGTGTAGCACATTATGTAGCAGTCATGGGGCTACACAGGCTGTGTAGCACATTATGTAGCAGTCATGGGGGCTACACAGGCTGTGTAGCACATTATCTAGCAGTGATGGGGGCTACACAGGCTATGTAGCACAGTATGTAGCAGTGATGGGGGCTACACAGGCTGTGTAGCACATTATGTAGCAGTGATGGGGGCTACACTGGCTGTGTAGCACATTATGTAGCAGTGATGGGGGCTACACAGGCTATGTAGCACATTATGTAGCAGTGATGGGGACTACACAGGCTATGTAGCACATTATGTAGCAGTGATGGGGCTACACAGACTATGTAGCACATTATGTAGCAATGATGGGGGCTACACAGGCTATGTAGCACATTATGTAGCAGTGATGGGGGCTACACAGGCTATGTAGCACATTATGTAGCAGTGATGGGGCTACACAGGCTGTGTAGCACATTATGTAGCAGTGATGGGGGCTACACTGGCTGTGTAGCACATTATGTAGCAGTGATGGGGACTACACAGGCTATGTAGCACAATATGTAGCAGTGATGGGGGCTACACAGGCTGTGTAGCACATTATGTAGCAGTGATGGGGGCTACGCAGGCTATGTAGCACATTATGTAGCAGTGATGGGGACTACACAGGCTATGTAGCACAATATGTAGCAGTGATGGGGGCTACACAGGCTGTGTAGCACATTATGTAGCAGTGATGGGGCTACACAGACTATGTAGCACATTATGTAGCAATGATGGGGACTACACAGGCTATGTAGCACATTATGTAGCAGTGATGGGGGCTACACAGGCTATGTAGCACATTATGTAGCAGTGATGGGGGCTACACAGGCTATGTAGCACATTATGTAGCAGTGATGGGGGCTACACAGACTGTGTAGCACATTATGTAGCAGTGATGGGGGCTACACAGGCTATGTAGCACATTATGTAGCACTAATTGAGGCTATGTGTAGTACATTATGTAACATGTAGGAAGCTATTGTAAATCCATTCTAAAACTAGCACATTTACTAAGCTAAAACTAGCACACTCACCCACATAAAACCAGCACATTTACCAAACGATTACTAGCACATTTACTAAGCTAAAACTAGCACACTGACTAAGCTAAAACTAGCACGCTTACCAAGCAAAAACTAGAACACTCACCCAGCTATAACTAGCACACTTACTAAGGTCAAACTAGCACACTGATTAAGGTAAAATTAGCGCACTTACTAAGCTAAAATTAGCACACTTACACAGATAAGGGTAACGCTTACTCAGCTACTTACAAACGTAGGTGCAGTAGTGATGCTGAGGACAGTTTGAATTTGGCACTTAGGTATCCTGCGTCAGGTAAATCCTCCCTTGCATACTCTGAAGACAAGGCAGTGTTGTACCTGCTTCGCAACAGCTGCTGCTCCTACAGTAGGCACACGAGGCAGTGTTGTACCTGCTTCGCAACAGCTGCTGCTCCTACAGTAGGCACACGAGGCAGTGTTGTACCTGCTTCGCAACAGCTGCTGCTCCTACAGTAGGCACACGAGGCAGTGTTGTACCTGCTTTGCAACAGCTGTTGCTCCTACAGTAGGCACACGAGGCAGTGTTGTACCTGCTTCGCAACAGCTGCTGCTCCTACAGTAGGCAGGCATGGACCCCTCCAGACTTCACTACTGCCTCGTTGCTACACGACGGGAACATAGTCCATAGGGTACGGGGCACTTCAGGTCTCAGGTATAGGGTGTTCGAGGCTCCTAGAGCTAGAGCCTGGGGATGGATGGAGCGGCCATAGTGGCAAGACACAGAGTGCGATACACAGGTGACACACACACACACACACTCACACACACACACACACACACCACTCCTCCTTCGATGGATTGTACTTCACGCAGACGTCAGAAGGAAGGGCTTCAACCCCCTTCAACCCCCTTCTCTGCCCCTTCTCCAGCACCCCCACTGTGTCACAGCGGTTGCCAGTACACCATTGCTCACTATCCGCAACACTTCCACACCTCAACTCACTACAGAATCCGCACACACACTGCTACTTCTAACAATATTTGCAAATCCCCGTTCGTGTGTTTTACACTTGCAACACGAAAATATCATTAAAAATCAAATGGCAGATGTTTTCATAGGTAGCATTTGTCACGACAAGTACTGTTTTCCACGGTAGCCAAGGCAACCAATCAATGACTGTTATCATGCGCGCCTGGCTCTCTGCATGACCAACTTAGTAAGAGTCTTACTACCTGTTGGTGACGCACACAGGTGACACAAGTGGTGGCTCTCAGCCCCCTGGCTCCTATTATTTGTATTAAAAATTTCACCTTTTCAGAGTGGTTGAGGCTTTTTCTGACTTAGTTTGAAATTTTAGCTACGACATCCATATAAGCAAAATATTTAATATTTGATATAAATGCAAAAATTATGGTATATATTTTTTTTTCAATCAAACACCTGGCATCCATTCTGTGAAGACTTACAAGTAAATTCTCGTCTTTCTGAAGACGAGAAGAGTTTCTCAAAATCTTAAATTGATTAGCCAAAATGTGTTATCTTACCTTATCTAATGTACAGGCTAGGAGCTATTATCTTACCTTAGCTCATTTACATGCTAGAAGCTGATATCCTACCTTAGCTCATTTACAGGCCAGGAGGTGTTATCCTAGGTCCCAGACCAAGCCTTCCGGCAGACGACCTGATCATCCAGACTCTTGGGTACAAACAGGAAAGAACTCTTGGAGTTTAATACTTTCGTCTGTTGGTAGTGGATTTTCAGGCAGACTCCAGTAGTGCTATCGTAAAAGTGATCCAATCCTCTCTAGAGAAATCAGTTCTGTAATCAGTGTTACTGATACCCTTCGACTGACACACAGAGCTGTAATCAGTGTTAATGAGAATACAAATCTCTTACTATCCCTCTAGAAGGAAACTGTCTGACTCACATGGGTTTAGTTCTTCATAGCATAACAGCCAAAATCTGGAAGGAAATTTTGACGAAAAGGAAAATATCCCACAATTTATTACAAAAGAAACGAAGAACACTCAGTAGTGAGAAACATCTGGGAATAAGAGAGGCAGCGTGGAGAGAGTGGAAAATGGAGGAGCGTGAGAAAGGGGAGAGGGGAATGAAAAGGGGGAGAGAATAATGAGAGAGGGAAGAGGATATGGAGAAAGGGGAGAGGGAATGAGAAAGGGGAGTGAGAAATGGGAGAGGGAAGTGATAAAGAAGAGAGAGAGGAGCGAGAAAGATGAGAAGGGAGTGAAAAAGGGGAGAGGGGAGTGAGAAAGGGGAGAGGTGAGAAAGATCAATAAAGAATATAATAAGGTAGGAAGGGTGAGTTAGTGTAGTGTTGGTGACCTTTGAGTGGAGGTGGCTGTATTGACCACTACTGTGGAGGTGGTTGTATTGACCACCACTGTCTCTCTTATATAACACCTGCCCTGCCATCACCCACACCTGCACCCACACCTGCGCCCACACCTGCGCCCACACCTGGGCCCCACACCGGCGCCCACACCTGGTTCACACCCACACCTAACAAGGTGTTTATATCATAAAATAAGCTTAAGAATGTCCTTTAATTATTATTATTATTATTATTATTATTATTATTATTATTATTATTATTATTATTATTATTATTATTATTATTATTATTATTGTATAATCAATGGACATGACGAGATATGTACATTGAGATTAAATTATTCTTGACTACTGGTGAACAGGTGACAAACAGCCTTAATGACTCTCATCTAGTGGACAAGCTTCATACCTAATTAACCAATCAACCCAGATAAATAAATTATATATATGTCGTGCCGAATAGGTAAAAGCTTGCGATTTTGGCTTAAATAGCAAAGCTCTTCTTGCCGAATAAGACAAGCGAAGATTTGTGTATGCAATAATTTCGCAAAAATCATTCTGAACCTAACGAAAAAAATCTATTTCATTGTGTTGGTTTATTATTAAATTATTGTAAACTTATCTAAAATATATTTAGTTGGATTAGGCTAAATTAAATTGCGCTTGTTATAATAAGGTCAGGTAAGTTTTCTAAAGTTCTTTTGGTACAAGGTTACTAATTTTTACACTAACATAAACTCATCTTGCTCTTCACCATTCTCCTATGTATTGGACTGATGAAGCCACTGTGTGGCGAAACGTTTCCTCAATAAAGATACCCAAGTGCTGCACATGTTTCTAATTTATCAACTTTTCGGTTCTTTGAAACAGTTACATACAGGCTGGTGGTAGCTGGCCAGGACCGACTCATTGTGAATCTACATCCTTTGTGCTCGAATCATCAAAGCTTACTGTGGTGCAGACTAGGGTAAGGAACAGTGAGCTTTTGCCAGGGAGGATAATAGGAAAGGGAAGAGGGAGCATTGTGTACCACTGTTAAGTGTTTTAGTACACAAGAATCCTTATCATTTGTACCATTTTTTTCTAAAGTTTAGCCTGTTCACTTTTTTTTGGCTCGTTTGAAAGTCAGACCCAAGTTTTGCAGTGACTGACGGAGCACTGGGCGGCACTTGTTGCCACAGTGTTACATGGGACAACGCAGGAGTATAGAGTTCGCTGGCGTGACGAAGACAATAATAACTACAATGCCGCTAATCAGCATTATATGTTGATCAGTGTATTCCAGCAGAGTAAGGTCGTGAGCTTGAATTAAATAAGCGTCAGCCTGGGCAACCTTGCATAAGTTTTGCTTGTGAGCAATCAAAGGTATTTGCTAAATGGTATAAATCAGTGGTAGTCACTAAATTCAGAGATGTATTGAACTCGGTGTTACTGGACAACTTGCATGATGCTGTTAGTAATATGGTCGAGGATCTCTTGAGGATCGTATACTTGTGTCTGTAGATGAGACATCTCAACTGGCAGACATGTCTGAAGTAAATGGACAGATGTCAGAGCCAGCACTTCCAATTTTTTCTCATGCCAGCACTCTGGGGTCAGAGAGTACCAGAGAAAAAACCTTCTGGGAGATTTCAAAGGTGACATTGTGAGTATTCAACCTCCAAGAGGCTACAGGAACAACCACAAATGACTAATGCCAAAGGTAAGACATTTGAGCCTTTGAAATACAATTACTGTATTAAGCTTGAAACTACAGAAGCCGCCTTCGGGTAATGACAAGTCAGGGAACACTTGACTTGTAGCAGATATTCAATTGTCGTACGATGATGTGGACGAGTGTACGGTCCCTTTTTTAATAGCCAGAATAAAGTAGCATTATATTATACAGATAGACCTGTGAGTATTACAACTTTAAGAAGTTCTGCTGCACATTATACTTTGTTGAGAAATGTTCTTTCTATATTGGATGTTAAACTGTGTGTGTGTGTGTGTGTGTGTGTGTGTGTGTGTGTGTGTGTGTGTGTGTGTGTATGTGTGTATGTGTGTGTGTGTGTATGTGTGTGTGTATGTGAGTGTATGTGTATGTGTGTGTGTGTCCTAATTAATGTTTGCATAAATAACTCTATGATTGTGACCAGATATAAACGTGTAAATAGCTTATTACCTTGGTAACTTGTTCCTTTATCAAACTGTGCAGCCCAGTCCCTGGACCCATTATGTTCCTCTGTAATGTTGAGGTACAGCCCCTGTACCCATTATGTTCCTCTGTAATGTTGAGGTACAGTCCCTGGACCTATTATGTTCCTCTGTAATGTTGAAGTACAGCCCCTGGACCCATTATGTTCCTCTGTAATGTTGAGGTACAGTCCCTGGACCTATTATGTTCCTCTGTAATGTTGAGGTACAGCCCCTGGACCTATTATGTTACTCTGTAATGTTGAGGTACAGCCCCTGGACCCATTATGTTCCTCTGTAATGTTGAGGTACAGTCCCTGGACCCATTATGCTCCTCTGTAATGTTGAGGTACAGCCCCTGGACCCATTATGTACCTCTGTAATGTTGAGGTACAGTCCCTGGACCTATTATGTTCCTCTGTAATGTTGAGGTACAGCCCCTGGACCCATTATGTTCCTCTGTAATGTTGAGGTACAGCCCCTGGACCTATTATGTTACTCTGTAATGTTGAGGTACAGCCCCTGGACCCATTATATTCCTCTGTAATGTTGAGGTACAGTCCCTGGACCCATTATGTTCCTCTGTAATGTTGAGGTACAGCCCCTGGACCCATTATGTACCTCTGTAATGTTGAGGTACAGTCCCTGGACCTATTATGTTCCTCTGTAATGTTGAGGTACAGCCCCTGGACCCATTATGTTCCTCTGTAATGTTGAGGTACAGCCCCTGGACCTATTATGTTACTCTGTAATGTTGAGGTACAGCCCCTGGACCCATTATGTTCCTCTGTAATGTTGAGGTACAGCCCCTGGACCTATTATGTTACTCTGTAATGTTGAGGTACAGCCCCTGGACCCATTATGTTCCTCTGTAATGTTGAGGTACAGTCCCTGGACCCATTATGTTCCTCTGTAATGTTGAGGTACAGCCCCTGGACCCATTATGTACCTCTGTAAACCTTTGATTACCGCCCACAGGATGGCTGTTTAACTATATCGAAAAATGCATACGTCGAGCAGCAGGTAATACCAGAACGTTATGGTGATGCGATCATTTCTGTACTTTAACTTAGGATGTATAATGATTCACAGTACAATAGAGAGTATTTAGGTATAGAAGCATCAGGACAATTTCGTGTGAAGGACGAGATATTAAGCGGTAATAAAGTCCTCTCTTCCGAATCGCACTAATCCTATAACAGGTGTTTCTGCAGTAAGGATAAGCAGGTGTTGCTAATGTGTCTTAGTCATCATTGTGTTGGTTGGTTAATGGGGTTTAAAGTCAATGGGCTTTAAACCCCATTAACTCGCTACCTTTTCACCACCAGACAAGAATTCTTTAATACCTAAAATAGGTATTAAAATAACCTATCTGCATATATATACTGAGAAAAGTACACTTTCTTCTTCTTCTTCTTCTTCTTCTTCTTCTTCTTATTATTATTATTATTATTATTATTATTATTATTATTATTATTATTATTATTATTATTATTATTATTATTATTATTATTACTATTATTATTATTATTATTACTAAGGGTAGAGGATAAGAAGGCTCGTTAATTGGGTTTAAAGCTTATCGACTGCAGGAGCACCATTAATGTTGCAGGTAGCGTGTACACTAGTCAAGAATACTTTAGTACTTAACACGGGGATTGAATTAGATTCTTAGTAATTATACACTGAGATATGCACACCTCTCAGTGTGTTTATATACACTGAGATATATACACCTCTGTATATATACACTGAGATATATTCACCTCTCAGTGTGTATACTATATCCTTGCCCTTTTGTGAATAAAGTCTGTTCGTGGTTCATTTGATAGCGCCCTTAGCTCACACACGGAGGGACAGAGGTTCGATCTCCGGGTGTGTGGAAAACAATGGGCTTGTTTGCATGCACGCGCTGCCACTGTCCACCTAGCAGCAAGTAGGTACCTAAGCATGTTTATTTAGGTACAGTTACACATAAGTACAGTTACATATGTATAAGTGATTAAAGTTATCATAGACAGTAACAAATTAGGATCAGATCCTGGGGAAGAGGATTAAAGGATCCCAGTTAAAATAAGGTAGACATTCTAATGGCAGTGGTTTTATTGGCTTATCCTGGGCTATTAACCCATCGGGTTATCCTGGGTTACTAACCCTCCGGGTTAATAATTCCCCCAAAAACTTTAACTGGGGATAAGAAGGCTTGTAAAAAATTAAAATGGTCTCCGCTAAATATTAATATTTATTTCATTTTCTATCAATCTTGTTCAGCACTCAAAGAAAATAAATAAAATTACTATAACTAAAGTAAATATTATTCCACTAATTAAATAAGTGATAAGATAGATAAAATAAGATTTTGTTAGGATTAGCCAGCCAGGATAACCCAGGACTGTCTGTTTTATTTTTAGTGGGGTCCTTCAATCTTGTCCCCCAGGATGCCACCCCCACCAGTCGACTAACACCCAGGTACCTACTTACTGCTAGGTGAACAGGGACAGCAGGTGTAAGGTGACTAACACCCAGGTACCTACTTACTGGTATGTGAACGAGGACAGTAGGTGTAAGGTGACTAACACCCAGATACCTACTTGTTTGCTAGGTGAACAGGGTGTTAGCTGATTGGTGTGGGTGGCATCCTGGGGGAGAAGACTGAAGGACCACAATGGAAATAAGACAGACAGTCCTCGATGACACAATGACTTTACTGGGTCACCCTGGCTGGCTAACCCTCCCTCCCCTGGGTTACCCTGACTGGCTAACCCTCCCTCCCCTGGGTTACCCTGACTGGCTAACCCTCCCTCCCCTGGGTTACCCTGACTGGCTAACCCTCCCTCCCCTGGGTCACCCTGACTGGCTAACCCTCCCTCCCCTGGGTTACCCTAGCTGGCTAACCCTCCCTCCCCTGGGTCACCCTGACTGGCTAACACTCCCTCCCCTGGGTCACCCTGGCTGGCTAACCCTCCCTCCCCTGGGTTACCCTGGCTGGCTAACCCTCCCTCCCCTGGGTCGCCCTGGCTGGCTAGCCCTACCTACCCTGGATCACCCTGGCTGGCCTACCCTCCCTACCCTGGGTCACCCTGGCTGGCTAACCCTCCCTCCCCTGGGTCATACTGGCTGGCCTACCCTCCTTACCCTGGGTCATCCTGGCTGGCTAACACTCCCTCCCCTGGGTTACCCTGGCTGGCTAACCCTCCCTCCCCTGGGTCACCCTGGCTGGCTTACCCTCCCTACCCTGGGTCACCCTGGCTGGCTAACCCTTCCTCCCCTGGGTCGCCCTGGCTGGCTAGCCCTCCCTACCCTGGGTCACCCTGGCTGGCTAACCCTCCCTCCCCTGGGTCGCCCTGGCTGGCTAGCCATCCCTACCCTGGGTCACCCTGGCTGGCTAACCCTCCCTCCCCTGGGTCGCCCTGGCTGGCTAGCCCTCCCTACCCTGGGTCACCCTGGCTGGCTAACCCTCCCTCCCCTGGGTCGCCCTGGCTGGCTAGCCCTCCCTACCCTGGGTCACCCTGGCTGGCTAGCCCTCCCTACCCTGGGTCACCCTGGCTGGCCTACCCTCCCTACCCTGGGTCACCCTGACTGGCTAACACTCCCTCCCCTGGGTCGCCCTGGCTGGCTAGCCCTCCCTCCCCTGGGTCACCCTGGCTGGCTAGCCCTCCCTCCCCTGGGTCACCCTGGTTGGCTAGCCCTCCCTCCCCTGGGTCGCCCTGGCTGGCCTACCCTCCCTACCCTGGGTCACCCTGGCTGGCTAGCCCTCCCTCCCCTGGGTCGCCCTGGCTGACTAGCCCTCCCTCCCCTGGGTCACCCTGGTTGGCTAGCCCTCCCTCCCCTGGGTCGCCCTGGCTGGCTAGCCCTCCCTACCCTGGGTCGCCCTGGCTGGCCTACCCTCCCTACCCTGGGTCACCCTGGCTGGCCTACCCTCCCTACCCTGGGTCACCCTGGCTGGCTAACCCTCCCTACCCTGGGTCGCCCTGGCTGGCTAACCCTCCCTACCCTGGGTCACCCTGGCTGGCCTACCCTCCCTACCCTGGGTCACCCTGGCTGGCCTACCCTCCCTACCCTGGGTCGCCCTGGCTGGCTAACCCTCCCTACCCTGGGTCGCCCTGGCTGGCTAACCCTCCCTACCCTGGGTCACCCTGGCTGGCCTACCCTCCCTACCCTGGGTCACCCTGGCTGGCTAACCCTCCCTACCCTGGGTCGCCCTGGCTGGCCTACCCTCCCTACCCTGGGTCACCCTGGCTGGCCTACCCTCCCTCCCCTGGGTCACCCTGGCTGGCCTACCCTCCCTCCCCTGGGTCACCCTGGCTGGCCTACCCTCCCTCCCCTGGGTCACCCTGACTGGCTAACACTCCCTCCCCTGGGTCACCCTGGCTGGCTAACCCTCCCTCCCCTGGGTCGCCCTGGCTGGCTAACCCTCCCTCCCCTGGGTCGCCCTGGCTGGCTAGCCCTCCCTACTCTGGATCACCCTGGCTGGCCTACCCTCCCTACCCTGGGTCACCCTGGCTGGCTAACCCTCCCTCCCCTGGGTCGCCCTGGCTGGCTAGCCATCCCTACCCTGGGTCACCCTGGCTGGCTAACCCTCCCTGCCCTGGGTCGCCCTGGCTGGCTAGCCATCCCTACCCTGGGTCGCCCTGGCTGGCCTACCCTCCCTCCCCTGGGTCGCCCTGGCTGGCTAGCCATCCCTACCCTGGGTCACCCTGGCTGGCTAACCCTCCCTCCCCTGGGTCGCCCTGGCTGGCTAGCCATCCCTACCCTGGGTCACCCTGGCTGGCTAACCCTCCCTCCCCTGGGTCGCCCTGGCTGGCTAGCCATCCCTACCCTGGGTCGCCCTGGCTGGCTAGCCATCCCTACCCTGGGTCACCCTGGCTGGCTAACCTTCCAGACCCCGGGTTAAAAATCGCAGCAAAACTTATCATATACACAGAAAGGTATATTTCTCTCAGCGTATATATGTGGGGGGATTAAAGTATTGTTGACATTAGTGAAGAGGTTATCACGTGGCCTTAATGACCCTAGTGTAGTAGATGGGCTTTATATCTCACATAAATCCTGCCATCATGGTACTGAAGTTCCATGGTTTTTAAATACCATGGGAAAGCTATTTTTTAATATTTAAAACGCAAAAGTTAGCAGATTTGAGGTTATATGTAATATATGAGGGTAATTATGGGGACTGGTATCTAACAGGGACTGTACTGCTGCCCCTCGAGGGAGATGCCTTGACCCTGATGAGGGGCTCTTGATCTAGGGAATTAGATCTGTGTTCCAGTTCCTTGAAATTAAGTCTGAATAACTTCCATCCTCCCCTACAAGAGCTGTATAATTCCTGCCGGTTTAGCGCTCCCCCATAATAACAATAATAATAATAATAATAATAATAATAATAATAATAATAATAATAATAATATACTCTTGCTGCAACGACATCAGCGGCTTTATAAAGAATAAACGTTACAATAGAGTGACTCTAATATACAGTCAACTGGAACAATATATAATATATATATATACAGGAGATTGACACTTATAACGACGTTCTGGTCCGACTTAAACCATTAACTAGTAAGTTTATTTAAGTACAGGTACACATAAATACAGTTACGCAAATTATCTTACATATGTGTAAACTACTCACCAAGATAACCCAAAAAAAAAGGTCAGACAAAGTGTTCAGTGATCACAGTGTGTTCAGTGATCACAGTGTGTTCAGTGATCACAGTGTGTTTAGTGATCACAGTGTGTTCAGTGATCACAGTGTGTTCAGTGATCACAGTGTGTTCAGTGGTCACAGTGTGTTCAGTGGTCACAGTGTGTTCAGTGATCACAGTGTGTTCAGTGATCACAGTGTGTTCAGTGGTCACAGTGTGTTCAGTGATCACAGTGTGTTCAGTGATCACAGTGTGTTCAGTGGTCACAGTGTGTTCAGTGATCACAGTGTGCTCAGTGATCACAGTGTGTTCAGTGATCACAGTGTGTTCAGTGATCACAGTGTGTTCAGTGGTCACAGTGTGTTCAGTGATCACAGTGTGTTCAGTGATCACAGTGTGTTCAGTGATCACAGTGTGCTCAGTGATCACAGTGTGTTCAGTGATCACAGTGTGTTCAGTGGTCACAGTGTGTTCAGTGATCACAGTGTGCTCAGTGATCACAGTGTGTTCAGTGATCACAGTGTGTTCAGTGATCACAGTGTGTTCAGTGATCACAGTGTGTTCAGTGATCACAGTGTGTTCAGTGATCACAGTGTGTTCAGTGATCAAAATCCTAAGACCTAAGTCATCCTCAGGGCGGTGAGGTAGTGGTATGACCTGGTGAAGGATGGTGAAGGGAACCACCATACATTAAGACTAGATATAATAAAGCCCGTGACCCAGAGTGTGCATTATGATGTGCCAAGACGCGTCAGCGCCATCTTTACTACGTACACTCACTAGCAACACAGCGAATTTATGAAATGTATTCATTTGTTTGGTCACGTGATCATCCTAGCAAATCACTGATCAACAACAAATGGAAATGGTATTTAGGCCTTGTGGCTGTTGTTTGTGATTCACTTTAGTTAATTACTGATTGCAATGTTAATTTCCTGATATTTAGTCACACCTGTAATGATCACGTTACCCAACTCAGCTCAGTTCCCAGAACATCAGCCAATCAGTAACAGAAAGTCAGTGGCTAGACCGTCAGTCAATAATGACCAGAGAGTTAGTCAGCCAGTCAGTAACCAGAGAGTCAATTAGTGGCTGGAGCCTCAGAAAAAAGTTAACCAATCAGCGGGCAGTGTGGATACTATAAAAATAGCAGCAGCACAAATACTTGGCGCAGACTGCGTGCAGCAGCCAGACGGTGAGGATGGAGAAGTGCGAGGGAAGAGGAACAAGGACAAAAATCGAGAAAAGTTCAACGTATTGTAATAGTAGTATAATGAATTATTAATAAATTATGTAATGTCGATTATTGAAGATCCAGAACTGTTCTCACGAGTAAAAATAGAGGAAGACATCTGCAGTAGCTATCACTTCCTTGTTTGGGTCGAGCCAGTGCCGGATTTACCTATAGGCTTGGCAGGCTGAAGCCTAGGGCCTCAATATTTAGAAAGCCTCCGGCCAAGGTGTATAATATTTTTGACACTGTCATAGGTCTTTCTTACATAACGCATTCTAGTCTCTAAACAAACCTTCAGTAATGTTCCTTGCACTACATTTCAGAATAATACTGTCTTAAGCCAATAACTCGACACTAGTATTGATTTTGTCTTTCCGGGAAAGCAGTGAGATAGATAAGTTGACTGAGGTCCTCAGTCATTTGTACTCGGATGTTAATGAGAAGGCTGACAGCAGAAAATGGAAGAACTGGAATTTGGACCCATGTGCTAGGTTATTTTCATACAGTCAACAAAGTCATTCAGAAATCAGAACTGTTATTGAGTAGTTGTGCATGTTTGTACAGTTCACTTCATGATTTTTTAAGGAAAAAAATAGAAAAGATTTTGATGAGGTTGAGCAACTAGCAGAAGTCACCTTGACAAATGTTAACTACAGAACTGTCACAAGGAGACGAAGAGTAAGAAAGTAGCAAGGAAATGAGGGAACTGCACCTGGTCCTGATGCCTTTAATGAAGTCTCTTCGGTTGAAGTTTAGGATAAAATCCTTTATTCCTGTACTGGATGCACTTGAAGGCAATTTACAGAGTTACTTTGTACAGTGATGCTGTACAAACGTTTTCCTTTCTTGTTAATCTGACAGCATCTAAGCAAGACATTCAGCAGTGTGTTGAAGTGTTAATGGCAGCATAATACCCAGAAGATATTCACCTGAAACTTTCTGATGAACTTTTGCATTTTCACTTGTACGTGAGACAAAGCCATAGGCCTACAGAAGAGTAGTCACTGTCTCATACAGGCCTTTTTTAATTTTTTCTTATTGTTTTTATTAACACATCGGCCGTTTCCCACCTAGGTAGCGTGGTCCGAGAAAGAAAAACATTCACCATAATTTACTCCATCACCGTCTTGCCAGAGGCATGCTTACACTACAGTTATAAAACTGCAACATTAACACCCCTCCTTCAGAGTGTAGACACTGTACTTCCCATCTCCAGGAATCAAGTCCAGCCTGCCGGTTTCCCTGAATCCTTTCATAAATGTTACCTTGCTTACACTCCAACAGCACGTCAAGTCCTCAAGTCCATTTGTCTCCATATGCTCCTATCTAACACGCTCACGCATGCTTGCTGGAAGTCCAAGCCCCTCGCACACAAAAAATTTATCTCCTCCCTCCAACCTTTCCTAGTCCGACCTCTATCCCGCCTTTCCTCCACTACAGATTTATACACTCTCGAAATCATTCTGTTTTGTTCCTTCCTCTCTACATATTCGAACCACCTCAACAACTCCACCTCAGCCCTCTGGATAATAGTTTTGGTAATCCCACACCTCCTCCTAATTTCCAAACTACGAATTCTCTGCATTATATTCACACCACACATTGCCCTCACACATGACATCTCCACTGCCTCCAGCCTTCTCCTTGTTACAACACTCATCACCCATGCCTCACACCCATACAAGAGCATTGGTATAACTATACTCTCATACATTCCCTTATTTGCTTCCACGGACAAAGTTCTTTGTCTCCACAGACTCTTCAGTGCACCACTCACCTTTTTCCCTCATCAGTTCTGTGATTCACCTCATCTTTCATCGACTCATCTGCTGACACGTCCACTCAACTGTGCAGTGAAACTGACAAACTTACACAAACAAATTTTGATGAATTTTGGGATGATTTTGCTATGAGAAAGGTTAGAAAAAAGCTTTTTTAGTCTTAGTGCATTTGATGATTGTAGTTTCTTTATTCCTTATTATGCATTTTAAGGAATATAACAGTAAACCTACAATTTCATTAACCTACAAATTCCTGCTTATTCCACAAAATGTTCACAAAGTTCTCTTATTGCAAAAGCTTTTCACAGTGTTAATTTTAACATTTATATTTTTTTTCAGTCACTACAGTATTTAACAATAACATCTTATGTCCTTTACAGGAGGAACTGTGAATTGTGGAATTCCAAACACCAGCCATCATCCTCAGCTGTGAGGGTGAGGGGTTGTGAGGGTGAGGGGTTGTGAGGGTGAGGGGTTGTGAGGGTGAAGGGTTGTGAGGGTGAGGGGTTGTGAGGGTGAGGGGTTGTGAGGGTGAGGGGTTGTGAGGGTGAGGGGTTGTGAGGGTGAGGGGTTGTGAGGGTGAGGGGTTGTGAGGGTGAGGGATTGTGAGGGTGAGGGGTTGTGAGGGTGAGGGGTTGTGAGAGTGAGGGATTGTGAGGGTGAGGGGTTGTGAGGGTGAGGGGTTGTGAGGGTGAGGGGTTGTGAGGGTGAGGGATTGTGAGGGTGAGGGGTTGTGAGGGTGAGGGGTTGTGAGGGTGAGGGGTTGTGAGGGTGAGGGGTTGTGAGGGTGAGGGATTGTGGGGGTGAGGGGTTGTGAGGGTGAGGGGTTGTGAGAGTGAGGGATTGTGAGAGTGAGGGGTTGTGAGAGTGAGGGATTGTGGGGGTGAGGGGTTGTGAGGGTGAGGGGTTGTGAGGGTGAGGGGTTGTGAGGGTGAGGGGTTGTGAGGGTGAGGGGTTGTGAGGGTGAGGGGTTGTGAGGGTGAGGGGATGTGAGGGTGAGGGGTTGTGAGGGTGAGGGGTTGTGAGGGTGAGGGATTGTGAGGGTGAGGGGTTGTGAGGGTGAGGGGTTGTGAGAGTGAGGGATTGTGAGGGTGAGGGGTTGTGAGGGTGAGGGGTTGTGAGGGTGAGGGGTTGTGAGGGTGAGGGATTGTGAGGGTGAGGGGTTGTGAGGGTGAGGGGTTGTGAGGGTGAGGGGTTGTGAGAGTGAGGGATTGTGAGGGTGAGGGGTTGTGAGGGTGAGGGGTTGTGAGGGTGAGGGGTTGTGAGGGTGAGGGGTTGTGAGGGTGAGGGGTTGTGAGGGTGAGGGGATGTGAGGGGTTGTGAGGGTGAGGGGTTGTGAGGGTGAGGGATTGTGAGGGTGAGGGGTTGTGAGGGTGAGGGGTTGTGAGAGTGAGGGATTGTGAGGGTGAGGGGTTGTGAGGGTGAGGGGTTGTGAGGGTGAGGGGTTGTGAGGGTGAGGGATTGTGAGGGTGAGGGGTTGTGAGGGTGAGGGGTTGTGAGGGTGAGGGGTTGTGAGAGTGAGGGCTTGTGAGGGTGAGGGGTTGTGTGTGTGAGGGGTTGTGAGGGTGAGGGTTTGTGAGGGTGAGGGATTGTGAGGGTGAGGGGTTGTGAGGGTGAGGGGTTGTGAGAGTGAGGGATTGTGAGGGTGAGGGGTTGTGAGGGTGAGGGATTGTGAGGGTGAGGGGTTGTGAGGGTGAGGGGTTGTGAGGGTGAGGGGTTGTGAGAGTGAGGGATTGTGAGGGTGAGGGATTGTGAGGGGTGAGGAGTTGTGAGGGTGAGGGATTGTGAGGGTGTGGGTTTGTGTTGGTGAGGGGTTGTGAGGGTGAGGGATTGTGAGGGTGAGGGGATGTGAGGGTGAGGGGTTGTGAGGGTGAGGGGTTGTGAGAGTGAGGGATTGTGAGGGTGAGGGTTTGTGAGGGGTGAGGAGTTGTGAGGGTGAGGGGTTGTGAGGGTGAGGGGTTGTGAGGGTGATGGGTTGTGAGGGTGAGGGGATGTGAGGGTGAGGGGTTGTGAGGGTGAGGGGTTGTGAGGGTGAGGGGTTGTGAGAGTGAGGGATTGTGAGGGTGAGGGTTTGTGACGGGTGAGGAGTTGTGAGGGTGAGGGGTTGTGAGGGTGAGGGGTTGTGAGGGTGAGGGGTTGTGAGGGTGAGAGGTTGTGAGGGTGATGGGTTGTGAAGGTGAAGGGTTGTGAGGGTGAGGGGTTGTGAGGGTGAGGGGTTGTGAGGGTGAGGGGGGTGTGAGGGTGAGAGGTTGTGAGGGTGAGGGGATGTGAGGGTGAGGGGTTGTGAGGGTGAGGGGTTGTGAGGGCGAGGGGTTGTGAGGGTGAGGAGTTGTGAGGGTGAGGGATTGTAAGGGTGAGGGATTGTGAGGGTAAGGGGATGTGAGGGTGAGGGGATATGAGGGTGAGGGGATGTGAGGGTGAGGGGATGTGAGGGTGAGGGGTTGTGAGGGACCTTACGAGTGGAATAGCCTACGGCCTCTGCATCTAAATCTGGCACTAGGTCGAGCCACCAACAGCCTGGTTGCTCTGAGACCAGGGCTCAGCGGTCGGAGGATCGAACCTGCAGCACTCCTTGCACTGAATAATCACATATGTCTAGCTTATCATATAAATAATCCACATAATACTTTGTACACTGATCAATAACATTACTCGCTTAATATTAGTGTGTCAAGGGTCCGGTAGCAACAGGTCTCTTGAGGATCAATGTTTGTCATGGTAGAAATACGAGTGTTAACACCAGTGTTAACACTGATCATCAGAGTTAACCAGTGTTAACACCAGTGTTAACACTGATCATCAGAGTTAACCAGTGTTAACACCGGTGTTAACACTGATCATCAGAGTTAACCAGTGTTAACACCGGTGTTAACACTGATCATCAGAGTTAACCAGTGTTAACACCGGTGTTAACACTGATCATCAGAGTTAACCAGTGTTAACACCGGTGTTAACACTGATCATCAGAGTTAACCAGTGTTAACACCAGTGTTAACACTGATCATCAGAGTTAACCAATGTTAACACCAGTGTTAACACTAGTCAACAGAGCCGACGCCAATGTTATCAACACAGACTCCAGCACCACTAACAACACTGACTCCAGCACCACTAACAACACTGACTCCAGCACCACTACAACACTGACTCCAGCACCACTAACAACACTGACTCCAGCACCACTAACAACACTGACTCCAGCACCACTAACAACACTGACTCCAGCACCACTAACAACACTGACTCCAGCACCACTAACAACACTGACTCCAGCACCACTAACAACACTGACTCCAGCACCACTAACAACAGTGACTCCAGCACCACTAACAACACTGACTCCAGCACCACTAACAACACTGACTCCAGCACCACTAACAACCCTGACTCCAGCACCACTACAACACTGACTCCAGCACCACTAACAACCCTGACTCCAGCACCACTAACAACCCTGACTCCAGCACCACTACAACACTGACTCCAGCACCACTAACAACACTGACTCCAGCACCACTAACAACCCTGACTCCAGCACCACTACAACACTGACTCCAGCACCACTAACAACACTGACTCCAGCACCACTAACAACACTGACTCCAGCACCACTACAACAGTGACTCCAGCACCACTAACAACACTGACTCCAGCACCAATAACAACAGTGACTCCAGCACCACTACAACACTGACTCCAGCACCAATAACAACAGTGACTCCAGCACCACTACAACACTGACTCCAGCACCACTAACAACACTGACTCCAGCACCACTAACAACACTGACTCCAGCACCACTACAACAGTGACTCCAGCACCACTAACAACACTGACTCCAGCACCACTACAACAGTGACTCCAGCACCACTAACAACACTGACTCCAGCACCAATAACAACAGTGACTCCAGCACCACTACAACACTGACTCCAGCACCAATAACAACAGTGACTCCAGCACCACTACAACACTGACTCCAGCACCACTAACAACACTGACTCCAGCACCACTAACAACACTGACTCCAGCACCACTACAACAGTGACTCCAGCACCACTAACAACACTGACTCCAGCACCAATAACAACAGTGACTCCAGCACCACTAACAACCCTGACTCCAGCACCACTAACAACCCTGACTCCAGCACCACTACAACACTGACTCCAGCACCACTAACAACACTGACTCCAGCACCACTAACAACCCTGACTCCAGCACCACTACAACACTGACTCCAGCACCACTAACAACACTGACTCCAGCACCACTAACAACACTGACTCCAGCACCACTACAACAGTGACTCCAGCACCACTAACAACACTGACTCCAGCACCAATAACAACAGTGACTCCAGCACCACTAACAACACAGGCTCCAGCACCACTAACAACACTGACTCCAGCACCACTACAACACTGACTCCAGCACCACTAACAACACTGACTCCAGCACCACTACAACACTGACTCCAGCACCACTAACAACACTGACTCTAGCACCACTAACAACCCTGACTCCAGCACCACTACAACACTGACTCCAGCACCACTAACAACACTGACTCCAGCACCACTAACAACAGTGACTCCAGCACCACTAACAACACAGGCTCCAGCACCACTAACAACACTGACTCCAGCACCACTAACAACCCTGACTCCAGCACCACTAACAACCCTGACTCCAGCACCACTAACAACACTGACTCCAGCACCACTACAACACTGACTCCAGCACCACTAACAACACTGACTCCAGCACCACTAACAACCCTGACTCCAGCACCACTAACAACACTGACTCCAGCACCACTACAACACTGACTCCAGCACCACTAACAACCCTGACTCCAGCACCACTAACAACCCTGACTCCAGCACCACTAACAACACAGTCTCCAGCACCACTAACAACACTGACTCCAGCACCACTAACAAGACTGACTCCAGCACCACTAACAACCCTGACTCCAGCACCACTAACAACACTGACTCCAGCACCACTACAACACTGACTCCAGCACCACTAACAACACTGACTCCAGCACCACTAACAACCCTGACTCCAGCACCACTAACAACCCTGACTCCAGCATCACTAACAACACAGACACCAGCACCACTAACAACACTGACTCCAGCACCACTAAAAACACTGACTCCAGCACCACTAACAACCCTGACTCCAGCCCCACTAACAACACTGACTCCAGCACCACTACAACACTGTCTCCAGCACCACTAACAACACTGACTCCAGCACCACTAACAACCCTGACTCCAGCACCACTACAACACTGACTCCAGCACCACTAACAACACTGACTCCAGCACCACTAACAACAGTGACTCCAGCACCACTAACAACACAGGCTCCAGCACCACTAACAACACTGACTCCAGCACCACTAACAACCCTGACTCCAGCACCACTAACAACCCTGACTCCAGCACCACTAACAACACTGACTCCAGCACCACTAACAACCCTGGCTCCAGCACCACTACAACACTGACTCCAGCACCACTAACAACACTGACTCCAGCACCACTAACAACACAGGCTCCAGCACCACTAACAACACTGACTCCAGCACCACTAACAACACTAACTCCAGCACCACTAACAAGACTGACTCCAGCACCACTAACAAGACTGACTCCAGCACCACTAACAACACTGACTCCTGCACCACTAACAACACTGACTCCTGCACCACTAACAACACTGACTCCAGCACCACTAACAACAATGACTCCAGCACCACTAACAACACAGACTCCAGCACCACTAACAACACAGACTCCAGCACCACTAACAACACAGGCTCCAGCACCACTAACAACACTGACTCCAGCACCACTAACAGCACAGGCTCCAGCACCACTAACAACACTGACTCAAGCACCACTAACAACACAGACTCCAGCACCACTAACAACACTGACTCCAGCACCACTACAACACTGACTGCAGCACCACTAACAACACTGACTCCAGCACCACTAACAACAGTGACTCCAGCACCACTAACAACACAGGCTCCAGCACCACTAACAACACTGACTCCAGCACCACTAACAACCCTGACTCCAGCACCACTAACAACCCTAACTCCAGCACCACTAACAACACTGACTCCAGCACCACTAACAACCCTGGCTCCAGCACCACTACAACACTGACTCCAGCACCACTAACAACACTGACTCCAGCACTACTAACAACACAGGCTCCAGCACCACTAACAACACTGACTCCAGCACCACTAACAACACTGACTCCAGCACCACTAACAAGACTGATTCCAGCACCACTAACAAGACTGACTCCAGCACCACTAACAACACTGACTCCTGCACCACTAACAACACTGACTCCTGCACCACTAAAAACACTGACTCCAGCACCACTAACAACAATGACTCCAGCACCACTAACAACACAGACTCCAGCACCACTAACAACACAGACTCCATCACCACTAACAACACAGGCTCCAGCACCACTAACAACATTGACTCCAGCACCACTAACAGCACAGGCTCCAGCACCACTAACAACACTGACTCAAGCACCACTAACAACACAGACTCCAGCACCACTAACAACACTGACTCCAGCACCACTATTAACACAGGCTCCAGCACCACTAACAACACTGACTCCAGCACCACTAACAACACTGACTCCAGCACCACTAACAACACTGACTCCAGCACCACTAACAACACTGACTCCAGCACCACTAACAACACTGACTCCTGCACCACTAACAACACTGACTCCTGCACCACTAACAACACAGACTCCAGCACCACTAACAACACTGACTCCAGCACCACTAACAAGACAGACTCCAGCACCACTACAACACTGACTCAAGCACCACTAACAACACAGACTCCAGCACCACTAACAACACAGACTCCAGCACCACTAACAACACTGACTCCAGCACCACTAACAACACTGACTCCAGCACCACTAACAACACTGACTCCAGCACCACTAACAACACAGACTCCAGCACCACTAACAACACAGACTCCAGCACCACTAACAACAACACTACCACTAAATTTCCTTTATTCCCAAGTATCGTAACCAACTGAATACTGACAATGAGCTCTGCTCTCTGAAGAGAGCTCATGGCCTAGCCCATTTACCAGGTCAGACCTTTATTCCTCATTATATGTAATCAAATGGCACTTAGGCCATTGACCACACGCGAAATGAAGGCTTTTAAAGATACGAGTAGCAGTGATTGTCTTGCCCTGCCTTCCTCACCACGATGATCCTACAAGATATATCACTGATCCATCATACAGGGTGATCCTACAAGATATATCACTGATCCATCATACAGGATGATCCTACAAGATATATCACTGATCCATCATACAGGGTGATCCTACAAGATATATCACTGATCCATCATACAGGGTGATCCTACAAGATATATCACTGATCCATCATACAGGGTGATCCTACAAGATATATCACTGATCCATCATACAGGGTGATCCTACAAGATATATCACTGATCCATCATACAGGGTGATCCTACAAGATATATCACTGATCCATCATACAGGGTGATCCTACAAGATATATCACTGATCCATCATACAGAGTGATCCTACAAGATATATCACTGATCCATCATACAGGGTGATCCTACAAGATATATCACTGATCCATCATACAGGGTGATCCTACAAGATATATCACTGATCCATCATACAGGGTGATCCTACAAGATATATCACTGATCCATCATACAGGGTGATCCTACAAGATATATCACTGATCCATCATACAGAGTGATCCTACAAGATATATCACTGATCCATCATACAGGGTGATCCAACAAGATATATCACTGATCCATCATACAGGGTGATCCAACAAGATATATCACTGATCCATCATACAGGGTGATCCTACAAGATATATCACTGATCCATCATACAGGGTGATCCTACAAGATATATCATTGATCCATCATACAGGGTGATCCAACAAGATATATCACTGATCCATCATACAGAGTGATCCAACAAGATATATCACTGATCCATCATACAGGGTGATCCAACAAGATATATCACTGATCCATCATACAGGGTGATCCAACAAGATATATCACTGATCCATCATACAGGGTGATCCTACAAGATATATCACTGATCCATCATACAGGGTGATCCTACAAGATATATCACTGATCCATCATACAGGGTGATCCTACAAGATATATCACTGATCCATCATACAGGGTGATCCTACAAGATATATCACTGATCCATCATACAGGGTGATCCAACAAGATATATCACTGATCCATCATACAGGGTGATCCTACAAGATATATCACTGATCCATCATACAGGGTGATCCAACAAGATATATCACTGATCCATCATACAGGGTGATCCTACAAGATATATCACTGATCCATCATACAGGGTGATCCTACAAGATATATCACTGATCCATCATACAGGGTGATCCAACAAGATATATCACTGATCCATCATACAGGGTGATCCTACAAGATATATCACTGATCCATCATACAGGGTGATCCAACAAGATATATCACTGATCCATCATACAGGGTGATCCTACAAGATATATCACTGATCCATCATACAGGGTGATCCTACAAGATATATCACTGATCCATCATACAGGGTGATCCAACAAGATATATCACTGATCCATCATACAGGGTGATCCTACAAGATATATCACTGATCCATCATACAGGGTGATCCAACAAGATATATCACTGATCCATCATACAGGGTGATCCTACAAGATATATCACTGATCCATCATACAGGGTGATCCTACAAGATATATCACTGATCCATCATACAGGGTGATCCAACAAGATATATCACTGATCCATCATACAGGGTGATCCTACAAGATATATCACTGATCCATCATACAGGGTGATCCAACAAGATATATCACTGATCCATCATACAGGGTGATCCTACAAGATATATCACTGATCCATCATACAGGGTGATCCAACAAGATATATCACTGATCCATCATACAGGGTGATCCTACAAGATATATCACTGATCCATCATACAGGGTGATCCAACAAGATATATCACTGATCCATCATACAGGGTGATCCAACAAGATATATCACTGATCCATCATACAGGGTGATCCTACAAGATATATCACTGATCCATCATACAGGGTGATCCTACAAGATATATCACTGATCCATCATACAGGGTGATCCTACAAGATATATCACTGATCCATCATACAAGGTGATCCTACAAGATATATCACTGATCCATCATACAGGGTGATCCAACAAGATATATCACTGATCCATCATACAGGGTGATCCTACAAGATATATCACTGATCCATCATACAGGGTGATCCTACAAGATATATCACTGATCCATCATACAGGGTGATCCTACAAGATATATCACTGATCCATCATACAGGGTGATCCAACAAGATATATCACTGATCCATCATACAGGGTGATCCTACAAGATATATCACTGATCCATCATACAGGGTGATCCAACAAGATATATCACTGATCCATCATACAGGGTGATCCTACAAGATATATCACTGATCCATCATACAGGGTGATCCTACAAGATATATCACTGATCCATCATACAGGGTGATCCTACAAGATATATCACTGATCCATCATACAGGGTGATCCTACAAGATATATCACTGATCCATCATACAGGGTGATCCAACAAGGTATATCACTGATCCATCATACAGGGTGATCCTACAAGATATATCACTGATCCATCATACAGGGTGATCCAACAAGATATATCACTGATCCATCATACAGGGTGATCCTACAAGATATATCACTGATCCATCATACAGGGTGATCCTACAAGATATATCACTGATCCATCATACAGGGTGATCCTACAAGATATATCACTGATCCATCATACAGGGTGATCCTACAAGATATATCACTGATCCATCATACAGGGTGATCCTACAAGATATATCACTGATCCATCATACAGGGTGATCCAACAAGATATATCACTGATCCATCATACAGGGTGATCCTACAAGATATATCACTGATCCATCATACAGGGTGATCCTACAAGATATATCACTGATCCATCATACAGGGTGATCCAACAAGATATATCACTGATCCATCATACAAGGTGATCCAACATTCGTTAATTTTTTTGATTTACGACTTTAATTAATGAATACAAGAGAAAAATGGAAAAATAGTGAACCATGGGACAGTTACCATGGTTACCAATGGTGCCTCGCTCTGTGTAGAGCTTTACCATGGCTTCATAGAGCTCTATATAGAGTGACACAAGTGCTCCTTAACTTGTCAGCATCCTGCCAGTTTTCAATTTGAAGAAGCTTTAATTTCCATACATAGCTTTAAGATGAGGTACGATAAATCTCTTGGAGCAGGGAGAGAGTGGGCCTAGTAGTTACTAGCGAAGAGGCGGGGCCAGGAGCTGTGAATCGATCCCTGCAAAGAATAATATTTAACAAATCAAGTTAGACTGTAGACAGGACTAGTGTCCTGTTGTAGACGTAGGTGCTTTCTCCTGTCTAATGGGTGTCTTATCCGTTACTAGACACTGTTTCCTGTTTGATGTGAATCCTGTGTTGATCGTAGGATTTTTTTCTGTTTGACGAACACGTCCCTGAAGGGAGGTTCCTTGACGCTGATGAGCGGCTCTTGATCTAGGGAATTGGATCTGTGCTCATGTTCCCTGAATTCAGCCTGAATACTTTCCATCTCCCGCCCCCACAGGTCATGTATAATGCTGCGGGTTTAACGCTCACCCGTGATTATAATAAAAATTATAACTGACAAACATTGTGTGCTGAGCCCAGCATTCTCACTGTGTGCTGAGCCCAGCATTCTCACTGTGTGCTGAGCCCAGCATTCTCACTGTGTGCTGAGCCCAGCATTCTCACTGTGTGCTGAGCCCAGCATTCTCACTGTGTGCTGAGCCCAGCATTCTCACTGTGTGCTGAGCCCAGCATTCTCACTGTGTGCTGAGCCCAGCATTCTCACTGTGTGCTGAGCCCAGCATTCTCACTGTGTGCTGAGCCCAGCATTCTCACTGTGTGCTGAGCCCAGCATTCTCACTGTGTGCTGAGCCCAGCATTCTCACTGTGTGCTGAGCCCAGCATTCTCACTGTGTGCTGAGCCCAGCATTCTCACTGTGTGCTGAGCCCAGCATTCTCACTGTGTGCTGAGCCCAGCATTCTCACTGTGTGCTGAGCCCAGCATTCTCACTGTGTGCTGAGCCCAGCATTCTCACTGTGTGCTGAGCCCAGCATTCTCACTGTGTGCTGAGCCCAGCATTCTCACTGTGTGCTGAGCCCAGCATTCTCACTGTGTGCTGAGCCCAGCATTCACACTGTGTGCACTGGGTGCTGAGCCCAGCATTCTCACTGTGTGCTGAGCCCAGCATTCTCACTGTGTGCTGAGCCCAGCATTCTCACTGTGTGCTGAGCCCAGCATTCTCACTGTGTGCTGAGCCCAGCATTCACACTGTGTGCTGAGCCCAGCATTCTCACTGTGTGCTGAGCCCAGCATTCTCACTGTGTGCTGAGCCCAGCATTCTCACTGTGTGCTGAGCCCAGCATTCTCACTGTGTGCTGAGCCCAGCATTCACACTGTGTGCTGAGCCCAGCATTCTCACTGTGTGCTGAGCCCAGCATTCTCACTGTGTGCTGAGCCCAGCATTCTCACTGTGTGCTGAGCCCAGCATTCTCACTGTGTGCTGTGCCCAGCATTCTCACTGTGTGCTGAGCCCAGCATTCTCACTGTGTGCTGAGCCCAGCATTCTCACTGTGTGCTGAGCTCAGCATTCTCACTGTGTGCTGAGCCCAGCATTCACACTGTGTGCTGAGCCCAGCATTCTCACTGTGTGCTGAGCCCAGCATTCTCACTGTGTGCTGAGCCCAGCATTCTCACTGTGTGCTGAGCCCAGCATTCTCACTGTGTGCTAAGCTCAGCATTCTCACTGTGTGCTGAGCCCAGCATTCTCACTGTGTGCTGAGCCCAGCATTCTCACTGTGTGCTGAGCCCAGCATTCTCACTGTGTGCTGAGCCCAGCATTCTCACTGTGTGCTAAGCTCAGCATTCTCACTGTGTGCTGAGCCCAGCATTCACACTGTGTGCTGAGCCCAGCATTCTCACTGTGTGCTGAGCCCAGCATTCTCACTGTGTGCTGAGCCCAGCATTCTCATTGTGTGCTGAGCCCAGCATTCTCACTGTGTGCTAAGCCCAGCATTCACACTGTGTGCTAAGCCCAGCATTCACACTGTGTGCTGAGCCCAGCATTCACACTGTGTGCTAAGCCCAACACTCACACTGTGTGCTAAGCCCAACAGTCTCCTTGCTTAACAAACATCCTACTCAGAGAGTCAGAGAGCCATCCTGTCTTGTAACGTAGGACTTTGTTTTACAGGGCTCCTGCCTTCAAGCATAGGACTCTATTTGGCAGTAGTTCTGCCTCAAGCAGTAGGAATTACTTTCTAACCGTGATCCTGCCTTCCAACATAGGACTCTCTCCTACTCCGGACTCCCTGTTAGAAGGATACTAAGTCAGTTAACAGGTGACTAAGAGATCTCACCAGCCAGGCTAGAACTGGAGTGCCTCTCCTTACTCTAGATCAATATTTTACTCTAGAAAGCTACACTAACACCTCGTAATGTGTGTGTGTGTGTGTGTGTGTGTGTGTGTGTGTGTGTGTGTGTGTGTGTGTGTGTGTGTGTGTGTGTGTGTGTGTGTGTGTACGCGTACATAAGAATTTACAAAATTTATTTTGGGCAGCAGTATCAGCTATGCATATATCTTCTCATCCTTATTTCACGTATTATTGACTCGATAACCTTGCAATACTTGTTGAGTTATACACACACACACACACACACACACACACACACACACACACACACACACACACACACACACACACACACACACACACACACACACACACACACACACACACACACACACACACACACACACATACACACACACACACACACACAGGAAGACAGCAGCGAGTCATGGTACGTGGCGAGGTGTCAGAGTGGGCACCTGTGACCAGCGGGGTCCCGCAGGGGTCAGTCCTAGGACCAGTGCTGTTTCTGGTATTTGTGAACGACATGACGGAAGGAATAGACTCTGAGGTGTCCCTGTTTGCAGATGACGTGAAGTTGATGAGAAGAATACACTCGATCGAAGACCAGGCAGAACTACAAAGGGATCTGGACAGGCTGCAGAACTGGTCCAGCAATTGGCTCCTGGAGTTCAATCCCACCAAGTGCAAAGTCATGAAGATTGGGGAAGGGCAAAGAAGGCCGCAGACGGAGTACAGTCTAGGGGGTCAGAGACTACAAACCTCACTCAAGGAAAAAGATCTTGGGGTGAGTATAACACCAGGCACATCTCCTGAAGCGCACATCAACCAAATAACTGCTGCAGCATATGGGCGCCTAGCAAACCTCAGAACAGCATTCCGACATCTTAATAAGGAATCGTTCAGGACCCTGTACACCGTATACGTTAGGCCCATATTGGAGTATGCGGCACCAGTTTGGAACCCACACCTAGCCAAGCACGTAAAGAAACTAGAGAAAGTGCAAAGGTTTGCAACAAGACTAGTCCCAGAGCTAAGAGGTATGTCCTACGAGGAGAGGTTAAGGGAAATCAACCTGACGACACTGGAGGACAGGAGAGATAGGGGGGACATGATAACGACATACAAAATACTGAGAGGAATTGACAAGGTGGACAAAAACAGGATGTTCCAGAGATTGGACACAGTAACAAGGGGACACAGTTGGAAGCTAAAGACACAGATGAATCACAGGGATGTTAGGAAGTATTTCTTCAGCCACAGAGTAGTCAGTAAGTGGAATAGTTTGGGAAGCGATGTAGTGGAGGCAGGATCCATACATAGCTTTAAGCAGAGGTACGATAAAGCTCACGGCTCAGGGAGAGTGACCTAGTAGCGATCAGTGAAGAGGCGGGGCCAGGAGCTCGGACTCGACCCCCGCAACCTCAACTAGGTGAGTACAACTAGGTGAGTACACACACACACACACACACACACACACACACACACATACACACACACACACACACACACATCGTTCAGGACCCTGTACACCGTGTACATTAGGCCCATATTGGAGTATGCGGCACCAGTTTGGAACCCACACCTAGCCAAGCACGTGAAGAAACTAGAGAAAGTGCAAAGGTTTGCAACAAGACTAGTCCCAGAGCTAAGAGGTATGTCCTACGAGGAGAGGTTAAGGGAAATCAACCTGACGACACTGGAGGACAGGAGAGATAGGGGGGACATGATAACGACATACAAAATACTGAGAGGAATTGACAAGGTGGACAAAGACAGGATGTTCCAGAGATTGGACACAGTAACAAGGGGACACAGTTGGAAGTTGAAGACACAGATGAATCAAAGGGATGTTAGGAAGTATTTCTTCAGCCACAGAGTAGTCAGTAAGTGGAATAGTTTGGGAAGCGATGTAGTGGAGGCAGGATCCATACATAGCTTTAAGCAGAGGTATGATAAAGCTCACGGCTCAGGGAGAGTGACCTAGTAGCGATCAGTGAAGAGGCGGGGCCAGGAGCTCGGACTCGACCCCCGCAACCTCAACTAGGTGAGTACAACTAGGTGAGTACACACACACACACACACACACACACACACACACACACACACACACACACACACACACACACACACACATACACACACACATTCACACACACACATACACACACACACATACACACACACACACACACACACATACACACACACATACACACACACACACACACACACACAGTGGCATGAAAGAGTCAAAGAGGCATCACCGGACATCATAGCTCTCACAGAAACCAAGCTTACAGGTATGATAACAGATGCCATCTTTCCAACGGGATACCAAATCCTGAGGAAAGACAGAGGGAACAGGGGGGGTGGAGGAGTGGCATTGCTGATCAAAAATCGCTGGAGTTTTGATGAGCTGGAGAGAGGAGACAGCGGAGAAGAAAGTGATTACATAGCGGGAAAGCTTCACTCTGGAGGTCCCAAGGTGGTAATAGCAGTAATGTATAACCCACCACAGAACAGCAGGAGGCCAAGGCAAGAGTACGACGAGAGCAATAGAGCGATGGTTGACACACTGGCTACAGTGGCCAGAAGAGCTCATGCATGCAGGACAAAGCTCTTGATCATGGGTGACTTTAACCACAAGGAGATCGATTGGGAGAACTTGGACCCGCATGGGGGCCAAGATACATGGAGAGCTAAGATGACGGAGGTGGTACTGGAAAACTTCATGTACCAACACGTAAGGGACACTACAAGAGAGAGAGGAGAGGATGAACCAGCAAGGCTGGACTTAGTATTCACCTTGAGTAGTGCAGATATCGAGGACATCACATATGAAAGACCCCTAGGGGCCAGTGACCATGTGGTTTTAAGCTTCGAATACACAGTAGAGCTACAAGTGGAGGGAGAAGCAGGAAGGCCAGGACGAATGAAGCCAAACTACAAGAAACGGGACTACACAGGAATGAGGAACTTCCTGAACGGGGTTCAGTGGGACAGAGAACTGGCAGGGAAGCCAGTTAATGAGATGATGGAATATGTAGCAACAAAATGCAAGGAGGCTGAGGAGAGGTTTGTACCCAAGGGTAACAGGCATAATGAAAAAGCCAGGATGAGCCCATGGTTTACCCAAAGGTGCAAGGAGGCAAAAACCAAGTGTGCTAGGGAATGGAAGAAATATAGAAGGCAAAGGACCCAGGAGAATAAGGAGAACAGTCGTAGAGCCAGAAACGAATATGCACAGATAAGAAGGGAGGCCCAAAGACAATATGAAAATGACATAGCAGCGCAAGCCAAATCTGACCCGAAACTGTTGTACAGCCACATCAGGAGGAAAACAACAGTCAAGGACCAGGTAATCAGGCTAAGGAAGGAAGGAGGAGAGACAACAGGAAATGACCGTGAAGTATGTGAGGAACTCAACAAGAGATTCAAAGAAGTGTTCACAGAGGAGACAGAAGGGGCTCCAGAAAGACGGAGAGGTGGGGCACACCACCATGTGCTGGACACAGTGCACACAACCGAGGAAGAAGTGAAGAGGCTCCTGAGTGAGCTAGATACCTCAAAGGCAATGGGGCAAGATAACATCTCCCCATGGGTATTGAGAGAGGGAGCAGAGGCGCTATGTGTACCCCTAACAACAATATTCAATACATCTATCGAAACAGGGAGATTGCCTGAGGCATGGAAGACAGCAAATGTAGTCCCAATCTTTAAAAAAGGAGAAAGACATGAAGCATTAAACTACAGACCAGTGTCACTGACATGTATAGTATGCAAAATCATGGAGAAGATTATCAGGAGAAGAGTGGTGGAACACCTAGAAAGGAATGATCTCATCAACAGCAGCCAACATGGTTTCAGGGACGGGAAATCCTGTGTCACAAACCTACTGGAGTTCTATGACATGGTGACAGCAGTAAGACAAGAGAGAGAGGGGTGGGTGGATTGCATATTCTTGGACTGCAAGAAGGCGTTTGACACAGTTCCACACAAGAGATTGGTGCAAAAACTGGAGGACCAAGCAGGGATAACAGGGAAGGCACTACAATGGATCAGGGAATACTTGTCAGGAAGACAGCAGCGAGTCATGGTACGTGGCGAGGTGTCAGAGTGGGCACCTGTGACCAGCGGGGTCCCACAGGGGTCAGTCCTAGGACCAGTGCTGTTTCTGGTATTTGTGAACGACATGACGGAAGGAATAAACTCTGAGGTGTCCCTGTTTGCAGATGACGTGAAGTTGATGAGAAGAATTCACTCGATCGAAGACCAGGCAGAACTACAAAGGGATCTGGACAGGCTGCAGACCTGGTCCAGCAATTGGCTCCTGGAGTTCAATCCCACCAAGTGCAAAGTCATGAAGATTGGGGAAGGGCAAAGAAGACCACAGACGGAGTACAGTCTAGGGGGCCAGAGACTACAAACCTCACTCAAGGAAAAAGATCTTGGGGTGAGTATAACACCAGGCACATCTCCTGAAGCGCACATCAACCAAATAACTGCTGCAGCATATGGGCGTCTAGCAAACCTCAGAACAGCATTCCGACATCTTAATAAGGAATCGTTCAGGATCCTGTACACCGTGTACGTTAGGCCCATATTGGAGTATGCGGCACCAGTTTGGAACTCACACCTAGCCAAGCACGTAAAGAAACTAGAGAAAGTGCAAAGGTTTGCAACAAGACTAGTCCCAGAGCTAAGAGGTATGTCCTACGAGGAGAGGTTAAGGGAAATCAACCTGACGACACTGGAGGACAGGAGAGATAGGGGGGACATGATAACGACATACAAAATACTGAGAGGAATTGACAAGGTGGACAAAGACAGGATGTTCCAGAGATTGGACACAGTAACAAGGGGACACAGTTGGAAGTTGAAGACACAGATGAATCACAGGGATGTTAGGAAGTATTTCTTCAGCCACAGAGTAGTCAGTAAGTGGAATAGTTTGGGAAGCGATGTAGTGGAGGCAGGATCCATATATAGCTTTAAGCAGAGGTATGATAAAGCTCACGGTTCAGGGAGAGTGACCTAGTAGCGATCAGTGAAGAGGCGAGGCCAGGAGCTCGGACTCGACCCCCGCAACCTCAACTAGGTGAGTACAACTAGGTGAGTACACACACACACACACACACGCACACACACACACACACACACACACACACACACACACACACACACACACACACACACACACACACACACACACACACGGTAAGCGATGTAGTGGAGGCAGGATCCATACATAGCTTTAAGCATAGGTATGATAAAGCTCACGGCTCAGGGAGAGTGACCTAGTAGCGATCAGTGAAGAGGCGGGGCCAGGAGCTTGGACTCGACCCCCGCAACCTCAACTAGGTGAGTACACACACACACACACACACACACACACACACACACACACACACACACACACACACACACAACACACACACACACCACACACACACACACACACACACACACACACACACACACACACACACACACACACACACACACACACACACACACACACACACACACACACTTGCATTAAACTGCTAAAACTCTTGCCTTAGTTATAAAGCACTGCTCACAACCAAAAGAACACGGGTTCGATATCCGGGAAAAGCCAGATGTTCGGGCAAGTTGTATTACACCTGTTGCCCCTGTTTACCTAGCAATAAACAGGTACCTGGGTGTTAGTCGACAATTATGGGTTGCATCCTGGGGCAAGAATACCCATGGAACCCAAACGTATACATGTCACACTGCTTAGGTTATCCTGGGTTATCCCGGATTGTCCTGGGTTATCCCGGGTTGCCATGGGTCATCTTTGGTTGTCTTGGGTTATCCTTGGTTGTCCTGGGTTATCCAGGGTTGTCCTGGGTTATCATGAGTTGTCCTGGGTTATCCTGGGTTGTCCTGGGTTATCCTGGGTTGTCCTGGGTTATCATGAGTTGTCCTGGGTTATCCTGGGTTGTCTTGGGTTATCCAGGGATGTCCTGGGTTATCCTGAGTTATCCTGGGTTATCCTGGGTTGTCCTGGGTTATCATGAGTTGTCCTGGGTTATCCTGGGTTGTCCTGGGTTATCATGAGTTGTCCTGGGTTATCCTGGGTTGTCCTGGGTTATCCTGGGTTGTCCTGGGTTATCTTGGGTTGTCCTGGGTTATCATAAGTTGTCCTGGGTTATCCAGGGCTGTCCTGGGTTATCCTGGGTTGTCCTGGGTTATCCTGGGTTGTCCTGGGTTATCCTGGGTTGTCCTAGGTTATCATGAGTTGTCCTGAGTTATCCTGGGTTGTCTTGGGTTATCCAGGGCTGTCCTGGGTTATCCTGGGTTGTCCTGGGTTATCCTGGGTTGTCCTGGGTTATCCTGAGTTGTCCTGGGTTATCCTGCGTTGTCCTGGGTTATCATGGGTTGTCCTGGGTTATTCTGGGTTGTCCTGGGTTATCCTGGGTTGTCTTGGGTTATCCTGGGTTGTCTTGGGTTATCCTGGGTTGTCCTGGGTTATCCTGGGTTGTCCTGGGTTATCCAGGGCTGTCCTGGGCTATCCTTTTTTTCAAAGTTTATTCTCTATAAGTTTATTCTCTATAAGGATTACAATGCTGAGTTTACAGAAATTTGGTTATTGTTTGGTTTACATGTAGTAAAATTGTGATTACAGAGTGTACCACTAGAACGCTTAGCATGGCTAGGCATTTCGGGCATACTTAGTTTTATTCTTAATTGTAAAATATTACAAATTATGAGGTAAGTTGGTATTATGGCTAAGTGACTAAATACTAGTTTGTGAGTTTAGCAATGTGAATGCTTTTGTTTTGGCACAGTACATAGTTTCAGTATTGGAGTATCACAGGATTCATTATTTTAAGACTGAGATTAATATTTCTGTTTATGGTCAAATGAGTGAGTGTAAGTGTGAACCACCAGGTGGTATTCGTGTAGTTAGTTGACGGGGTTTATCAGGGAGATAAGATGTTTTCTAATGGTAGTTTTGAAGGTGATGAATGTGTCTGCAGTTCTAGAGTTCTCAGGTAGGGTATTCCAGATTTTAGGGCCTTTGACATACATTGAATTTTTGTAAAGGTTTAGTCGGACACGGGGAATGTCGTAGAGATGTTTGTGTCTGGTGTTATGCCTGTGGGTTCTGTCACAACTATCAAGAAAGCGTTTTAGGTCAAGGTTGATATTAGAGTTTAAGGCCCTGTAGATATAGATTGCACAGTAGTAAGTGTGGATGTACTGAACTGGGAGCAAGTTTAGATCTATGAAGAGTGGGGGGGGGGGGGTGTTGCCAGGGATGGGATTTAGTGATTATTCTTACTGCAGCTTTTTGTTGGGTTATTATTGGCTTTAGGTGTGTTGCTGCAGTTGATCCCCAAGCACAAATAGCATAGGTGAGGTATGGATAAATAAGTGAGTGGTATAGTGTGAGAAGGGCATTTTGCGGCACGTAGTATCGTATCTTGGAGAGGATCCCAACCGTTTTGGATACTTTTTTGGCTATATGCTGGATATGGGTGCTGAAATTCAGGTTGTTGTCAAGGTATAAGCCTAGGAATTTTCCCCCATTATTTCTGGTAATTAGAGTGTTGTCAATCTTAATGTTAATTTGTGCATCTCCTGCTCTGCTACCAAACATAATATAGTAAGTTTTGTCAGTGTTAAGCGTAAGTTTATTGGCTGTCATCCAAGTCGATATTTTAATCAGCTCCTCATTCACAATGGTGTTGAGGGTGGCAAGATTAGGGTGAGAGATGACATAAGTCGTGTCATCAGCAAAGAGAATGGGTTTCAGGTGTTGGGATACGTTTGGAAGGTCATTGATGTATATGAGGAAGAGCAGGGGACCAAGGACACTTCCCTGCGGAACTCCAGTATCAAGTGGCTGGGTTGTTCTGGGTTATCCTGGGTTGTCCTGGGTTATCCAGGGTTGTCCTGGGTTATCCTGGGTTATCCTGCGTTGTCCTTGGTTATCCTGGGCTGTTCTGGGTTATCCTGGGTTGTCCTGGGTTATTCTGGGTTGTCCTGGGTTATCTGGGTTGTCATGGGTTATCCAGAGTTGTCCTGGGTTATCCTGGGTTGTCCTGGGTTATCCTGCGTTGTCCTGGGTTATCCTGGGTTGTTCTGGGTTATCCTGGGTTGTCCTGGGTTATCCAGGGCTGTCCTGGGTTATCCTGGGTTGTTCTGGGTTATCCTGGGTTGTCCTGGGTTATCCAGGGTTGTCCCGGGTTATCCTGGGTTGTCCTGGGTTATCCTGCGTTGTCCTGGGTTATCCTGGGTTATTCTGGGTTATCCTGGGTTGTCCTGGGTTATCCAGGGTTGTCCTGGGTTATCCTGCGTTGTCCTGGGTTATCCTGGGTTGTCCTGGGTTATCCTGGGTTGTCCTGGGTTATCCTGGGTTGTCCTGGGTTATCCTGGGTTCTCCTGGGTTATCCTGGGTTGTCCTGGGTTATCCTGGGTTGTCCTGGGTTATCCTGGGTTGTCCTGGGTTATCCTGGGTTGTCCTGGGTTATCCTGGGTTGTCCTGGGTTATCCTGGGTTGTCCTGGGTTATCCTGGGTTGTCCTGGGTTATCCTGGGTTGTCCTGGGTTATCCTGGGTTGTCCTGGGTTATCCTGGGTTGTCCTGGGTTATCCTGGGTTCTCCTGGGTTATCCTGGGTTCTCCTGGGTTATCCTGGGTTGTCCTGGGTTATCCTGGGTTGTCCTGGGTTATCCTGGGTTGTCCTGGGTTATCCTGGGTTGTCCTGGGTTATCCTGGGTTGCCCTGGGTTATCCTGGGTTGTCCTGGGTTATCCTGGGATGCCCTGGGTTATCCTGGGTTGTCCTGGGTTATCCTGGGTTGTCCTGGGTTATCCTGGGTTGCCCTGGGTTATCCTGGGTTGTCCTGGGTTATCCTGGGTTGCCCTGGGTTATCCTGGGTTGCCCTGGGTTATCCTGGGTTGTCCTGGGTTATCCTGGGTTGTCCTGGGTTATCCTGGGTTGTCCTGGGTTATCCTGGGTTGTCCTGGGTTATCCTGGGTTCTCCTGGGTTATCCTGGGTTGTCCTGGGTTATCCTGGGTTGTCCTGGGTTATCCTGGGTTGTCCTGGGTTATCCTGGGTTCTCCTGGGTTATCCTGGGTTGTCCTGGGTTATCCTGGGTTGTCCTGGGTTATCCTGGGTTGTCCTGGGTTATCCTGGGTTGTCCTGGGTTATCCTGGGTTCTCCTGGGTTATCCTGGGTTCTCCTGGGTTATCCTGGGTTGTCCTGGGTTATCCTGGGTTGTCCTGGGTTATCCTGGGTTGTCCTGGGTTATCCTGGGTTCTCCTGGGTTATCCTGGGTTGTCCTGGGTTATCCTGGGTTGTCCTGGGTTATCCTGGGTTCTCCTGGGTTATCCTGGGTTGTCCTGGGTTATCCTGGGTTGTCCTGGGTTATCCTGGGTTGTCCTGGGTTATCCTGGGTTCTCCTGGGTTATCCTGGGTTGTCCTGGGTTATCCTGGGTTGCCCTGGGTTATCCTGGGTTGCCCTGGGTTATCCTGGGTTGCCCTGGGTTATCCTGGGTTGCCCTGGGTTATCCTGGGTTGCCCTGGGTTATCCTGGGTTGCCCTGGGTTATCCTGGGTTGCCCTGGGTTATCCTGGGTTGCCCTGGGTTATCCTGGGTTGCCCTGGGTTATCCTGGGTTGTCCTGGGTTATCCTGGGTTGCCCTGGGTTATCCTGGGTTATCCTGGGTTACTAACATGGATCAATGTCAAAATTTCGATCCATTCTGAACCATTGTGAATGTTTCAGGCCAACTCAGACCTTTGTTAAGTCTCAGCTGCAATTGTGAATGAGTGAGTGGGTGAGTGAGTGGGTGAGTGAGTGGGTGAGTGAGTGGGTGAGTGAGTGGGTGAGTGAGTGGGTGAGTGAGTGGGTGAGTGAGTGGGTGAGTGAGTGGGTGAGTGAGTGAGTGAGTGGGTGAGTGAGTGGGTGAGTGGGTGAGTGAGTGGGTGAGTGAGTGGGTGAGTGAGTGGGTGAGTGAGTGGGTGAGTGGGTGAGTGAGTGGGTGGGTGAGTGGGTGAGTGAGTGGGTGAGTGAGTGGGTGAGTGGGTGAGTGAGTGGGTGAGTGGGTGAGTTAGTGGGTGAGTGAGTGGGTGAGTGAGTGGGTGAGTGAGTGGGTGAGTGAGTGGGTGAGTGAGTGGGTGAGTGAGTGGGTGAGTGAGTGGGTGAGTGAGTGAGTGGGTGAGTGAGTGGGTTCTTCCCACTCTAGCACCACTCAAGGTGTTGTTCCAGCTGGTCTCCCAGCAATTCTATATCAATATTCATTAATAATTCCATAATATTCGCCCGTATACTCTCCCAATTGTGCTTGTAGGGGGTCGAGTCACAGCTCCTCACCCCGGCCTCACCAGTTACCTTCAGCAGATGCTCACTATAGTATAAGATAGTATCCCCAGATAGTGTAACTGACAGTATCCACAGACAGTATAAGTAACAGTATCCCCAGTCAGTATAAGGGATAGTATCCCTGACTATACCTAGGGATAGTCTCTGACCCCTCTTTCACCCCTTTACCCCATTTTCACCACTAATCTCTTCCCTTTATCCATTCCTCTTTCATCCTGTTTCTCAGTCTGTAATCCTCCCATTTCTTCCCCATTAGTTGCAGTTATCGTCTATTATCGTCCCTTAAATAGGTGTCAGGAGACGTATTACAGAAAGGAAGATTATTATTTAGATGTTTCGCTCGGAAATGAGCTTTATCAAGGTCACTTGTGAGCGAAAAGTTGCCAGAGGTGAATGTTATGGTCTTTTATGTGTGGGTGGGATGGCACCTTGTTCAGTCTAGTGCCACCTTGTTCAGTCTAGTGGCACCTTGTTCAGTCTAGTGGTACCTTGTTCAGTCTAGTGGTACCTTGTTCAGTCTAGTGGTACCTTGTTCAGTCTAGTGGTACCTTGTTCAGTCTAGTGGCACCTTGTTCAGTCTAGTGGCACCTTGTTCAGTCTAGTGGTACCTTGTTCAGTCTAGTGGCACCTTGTTCAGTCTAGTGGTACCTTGTTCAGTCTAGTGGTACCTTGTTCAGTCTAGTGGTACCTTGTTCAGTCTAGTGGTACCTTGTTCAGTCTAGTGGCACCTTGTTCAGTCTAGTGGTACCTTGTTCAGTCCACCAGCTAGAGTAACTAGGGTACTATTGCGTGTCTTTGTACACTCTCCTAATGGTAGTAGTAGTAGTAGTAGTAGTAGTAGTAGTAGTAGTAGTAGCAGTAGTAGTAGTAGTAGTAGTAGTAGTAGTAGTAATAATAATAATCTTTATTTTTACAAGTACATGATACAACTTATACAGACCATCGCTGACAACAATGAAGTCCCTTGTTATGCAGAGCATTTCTAGCAAATTAGGTCAGTTTTGTCCCGAGGATGCGACCCACACCAGTCCACTAACACCCAGGTACCTATTTTACTGCTAGGTGAACATGGACACAGCAGGTGTCTTAAGGAAACACGTCGTAATATTTGCACCCGTACCGGGGATCGAACCATGGACCTCAGTGTGTAAGCTGAGTGCGCTACCAACCCTCAACCACTCTTCTGAAAACATTATTTAACATTCAGAAAGTTATAAATATTTGTGTTTTGAAAACAAATGTTTCAAGAATTCCGAGAAGTTTGGAGATAATTCTTTCACAAACATTAAATAATTTCCACATATCTCAACTACACTGACAAAAAAAAAAAAGATTTAGACACGTATCCCAACTTTGTCAGTTTGTAAACAACTTTGTGTTCCTCTAACTTGGTTAATTAATAGGATTTTGGAGACCAGTTTTTTGGGCGAATTTTAGGATGGTGGGATCTGGCTGCTTCCCTCACAATAATATTAATAATAATCTTTATTTCTACAAGTACTTGATGCAACTTATACAGACCATAGCTGACATCAATGACATACTACTAAATAGAAATCCCTTTGTTATGTATAACATTTCCTGGCAAATTAGGTTAGTTTTGTCCCCAGGATGCGATCCACACCAGTCAACTAACATCCAGGTACCTATATACTGCTAGGTTAACAGTGACAGTATAACATAGCAAGGCACAGGGGATCTACCAATGGTTGTGGAAGGTTGTTATGAGGAATGAATTCGTTGCTAAGATTCAAACTCGGTGAATAATGAATGAATGCAGGTGTGTCTTCAGGGAAGTGAAGAATGTTTGTGTTTTGTGGTGGTGAGGTGTTGTTAGTGTCACCTGGACCAGGTGGGTGGTGTGGTGTTGTTAGTGTCACCTGGACCAGGTGAGTGGTGAGGTGTTGTTAGTGTCACCTGGACCAGGTGAGTGGTGAGGTGTTGTTAGTGTCACCTGGACCAGGTGAGTGGTGAGGTGTTGTTAGTGTCACCTGGACCAGGTGGGTGTTGAGGTGTTGTTAGTGTCACCTGGACCAGGTGAGTGGTGAGGTGTTGTTAATGTCACCTGGACCAGGTGGGTGGTGAGGTGTTGTTAGTGTCACCTGGACCAGGTGGGTGGTGTGGTGTTGTTAATGTCACCTGGACCAGGTGGGTGGTGAGGTGTTGTTAGTGTCATCTGGACCAGGTGGGTGTTGAGGTGTTGTTAGTGTCACCTGGACCAGGTGAGTGGTGAGGTGTTGTTAATGTCACCTGGACCAGGTGGGTGGTGAGGTGTTGTTAGTGTCACCTGGACCAGGTGGGTGGTGTGGTGTTGTTAATGTCACCTGGACCAGGTGGGTGTTGAGGTGTTGTTAGTGTCACCTGGACCAGGTGGGTGTTGAGGTGTTGTTAGTGTCACCTGGACCAGGTGAGTGGTGAGGTGTTGTTAATGTCACCTGGACCAGGTGGGTGGTGAGGTGTTGTTAGTGTCACCTGGACCAGGTGGGTGGTGTGGTGTTGTTAATGTCACCTGGACCAGGTGGGTGGTGAGGTGTTGTTAGTGTCATCTGGGCCAGGTGGGTGGTGAGGTGTTGTTAGTGTCACCTGGGCCAGGTGGGTGGTGTGGTGTTGTTAATGTCACCTGGGCCAGGTGGGTGGTGAGGTGTTGTTAGTGTCACCTGGACCAGGTGAGTGGTGAGGTGTTGTTAGTGTCACCTGGGCCAGGTGAGTGGTGAGGTGTTGTTAGTGTCACCTGGGCCAGGTGGTTGGTGTGGTGTTGTTAGTGTCACCTGGACCAGGTGGGTGGTGTGGTGTTGTTAGTGTCACCTGGACCAGGTGGGTGGTGAGGTGTTGTTAGTGTCACCTGAACCAGGTGGGTGGTGTGGTGTTGTTAGTGTCACCTGAACCAGGTGGGTGGTGTGGTGTTGTTAGTGTCACCTGGGCCAGGTGGGTGGTGTGGTGTTGTTAGTGTCACCTGGACCAGGTGGGTGGTGAGGTGTTGTTAGTGTCACCTGGGCCAGGTGGGTGGTGAGGTGTTGTTAGTGTCACCTGGACCAGGTGGGTGGTGTGGTGTTGTTAGTGTCACCTGAACCAGGTGGGTGGTGTGGTGTTGTTAGTGTCACCTGGGCCAGGTGGGTGGTGTGGTGTTGTTAGTGTCACCTGGACCAGGTGGGTGGTGAGGTGTTGTTAGTGTCACCTGGACCAGGTGGGTGGTGAGGTGTTGTTAGTGTCACCTGGACCAGGTGGGTGGTGTGGTGTTGTCACAGGAAATCCTCTCATCTCACCTGACAATCATCACATCAACAAACAGATACAATCACTAAGCAATATCTTCGTCTAGATCACTAGTTTCCAGCACGAGGACTGACGTGGTCTCTGAGTTTCCAGCACGAGGACTGACGTGGTCTCTGAGTTTCCAGCACGAGGACTGACGTGGTCTCTGAGTTTCCAGTACGAGGACTGACGTGGTCTCTGAGTTTCCAGCACGAGGACTGACGTGGTCTCTGAGTTTCCAGCACGAGGACTGACGTGGTCTCTGAGTTTCCAGCACGAGGACTGACGTGGTCTCTGAGTTTCCAGCACGAGGACTGACGTGGTCTCTGAGTTTCCAGCACGAGGACTGACGTGGTCTCTGAGTTTCCAGCGCGAGGACTGACGTGGTCTCTGAGTTTCCAGCACGAGGACTGACGTGGTCTCTGAGTTTCCAGCACGAGGACTGACGTGGTCTCTGAGTTTCCAGTACGAGGACTGACGTGGTTTCTGATTTTCCAGCACGATGACTGACGTGGTCTCTGAGTTTCCAGCACGAGGACTGACTTGGTCTCTGAGTTTCCAGCACGAGGACTGACTTGGTCTCTGAGTTTCCAGATTATCTTAGTTCAACCATTTGTGCTCCTGGGCGGACATGTTATACACACTTTTCGCATATTTCATAGAATAACATTATTTGTATCCCACGTAACATATCCATAATGTTACTGGGATGCTGCTTCCTTTGAGTCAATTTCAACATCTCACGAGACTAGTTGAAACCCGATGCTACTCATGTCCCGACATGACTGCTCGCTACACTTAGGTCATGTCGCTTACCTTTGTATATAAGCTTAATTTTCTCTGACAATTCTTAATATTGCTTATCGGAAAGTTAGTTAAAAACATTACTAATATAGTAAATGTACACTTTACTGTCTGAGTAACTGAAGTTTATGCTTGTGGAAGTACCTGGGAGTACGTGGGGGTACGTGGGGGTACGTGGGGGTACATGGGGGTACATGGGAGGACATAGTATGTAAGAGAGATATCAGAGTACTTGATAGTTGACACTAACGCTGAACTGAGAGAACTATCTACTTCCAGATAAAGGACTATCGTGTATTATCTAGGTGCCTGAGGCGAGAATAGTTAAAAGAACCTTCAATATTACCTTCTATCAGAGAAAAAAGTACAGATAATGAATAAAAATAATACCGTGGCTGGAACAAGGCACAAATAACCCTCACAGGAGGAAGATCATTTTAAACTCTACCTTGAGAGAAGCTGGCTAGGCGTGACTCCACCCAGGAAAAGTTGTCGGAATTTGGTCTCCCAGTACTGGCGGTCCATGTCCATACCTTCCCACATGTCTCCAGCACTCTCCTGTCCTCTCAAACACAACACTTTAGCGTCACATTAGTTCCTCCATTGCACTTGTTTAATGGCGTTCGTCACTGTACACAGACTAACACTTCAGGTTCCCATGGAACAGAGGGCCGTTATACCATTATAATTAATAATTTCCAACTGTTTTCAAAGTGCCCACAATTCGGTATTAGATTTTCTCTTGCTAGGGCCTTAAAAAAAACTTTTTAAATTAATATTCTATGGAGCAAAATTGGAAAAAAAAATAATAGCATCACGTCTGATATATCTCAGATAAATTTCGAGCCTTCAGTCCCACTTTAATTTATTGCACTGAATAAACAAATATCTGCACGAGGGAATATCAGAGGATCAGTAATGAGTAATATGGTGAACCCCGAGACAAAACCATAGAAGATATATAGGGGAAAATATCAGCTAGGTTATCCAGTGATTCTGCTGACGTGTGTACGCGAAATTCTCTCACTGACTCCATCTTCGGGATTTTCGAAGTGACGGGGTTGTGGTGCCCACCGTCCTTCAGCCTCTCCATCTGAAAACTGACAGAAAGAAGTGTTACTTACGTTTCGAACTGCTGGACTGTTGAATAATAATGAATAAGTCACAGTACCATAACTGGAACTATTATCACCAGTCACAGTACCATAACTGGAATAATTATCACCACAGTCACAACACACCACAGCTTTAGTTGGGACAACGTTCGTTCTATGTAGTTCCTTATAGAGGTTGACAAAACTACATAGAGAGAAACATTGACCAAAGAAAAGTGTTTCTTGTGACCACGTTGTTGTCTCACAACTACTGCCTTGCAAAACCCTGGAACCATGGCCGCCTTGCTGATGCTAAAACTAACCTCATTCTAGGATATTTGTACCCCCATACAAACTTTATTCCTAATAATGAACGACTTGTGGCCCAGAAATGAAAAGCTGTGGACACACAAGTACTGGACACATACAACTATACAGAACTATACTCCCTGACGACATTGGAGGACGGATGTGATAGCGACATATACAACACTGAGAGGAATTGATAAGGTGGATAGAGACAGGATGTTCCAGAGATGGGACACAGCAACAAGGGGTCACAATTGGAAGTTGAAGACTCAGATGAATCACAGGGATGTTAGGCAGTATTTCTTCAGTCATAGAGTTGTTAGGAAGTAGAATAGTCTGGGAAGTGATGTAGTGGAGGCAGGATCCATACACAGTTTTAAGAAGAGGTATGATAAAGTTCATTGAGCAGGAAGAGTGACCTAGTAGCGACCAGTGAAAAGGCGGGGCCAGGAGCAGTTAACCGACCTTTGGAACCACAACTAGATGAGTACAACTAGGTGAGTACAACTAGGTGAGTACAACTAGGTGACTACAACTAGGTGAGTACAATTAGGTGACCACAACTAGGTGAGCACAACTAGGTGAGTACAACTAGGTGACCACAACTAGATGAGTACAACTAGGTGAGTACAACTAGGTGAGTACAACTAGGTGACTACAACTAGGTGAGTACAACTAGGTGACCACAACTAGGTGAGCACAACTAGGTGAGTACAACTAGGTGACCACAACTAGGTGAGTAAAACTAGGTGAGTACAACTAGGTGAGTACAACTAGGTGAGTACAACTAGGTGAGTACAACTAGGTGAGTACAACTAGGTGACCACAACTAGGTGAGTACAACTAGGTGAGTACAACTAGGTGACCACAACTAGGTGACCACAACTATGTGAGTACAACTAGGTGAGTACAACTAGGTGAGTACAACTACGTGAGTACAAATAGGTGAGTACAACTAGGTGACCACAACTAGGTGAGTACAACTAGGTGAGTACAACTAGGAGACCACAACTAGGTGACCACAACTAGGTGACCACAACTAGGTGAGTACAACTAGGTGAGTACAACTAGGTGAGTACAACTAGGTGGCCACAACTAGGTGAGTACAACTAGGTGAGTACAACTAGGTGACCACAACTAGGTGACCACAACTAGGTGAGTACAACTAGGTGACCACAACTAGGTGAGTACAACTAGGTGAGTACAACTAGGTGAGTACAACTAGGTGAGTACAACTAGGTGACCACAACTAGGTGACCACAACTAGGTGAGTACAACTAGGTGACCACAACTAGGTGAGTACAACTAGGTGAGTACAACTAGGTGAGTACAACTAGGTGGCCACAACTAGGTGAGTACAACTAGGTGAGTACAACTAGGTGACCACAACTAGGTGACCACAACTAGGTGAGTACAACTAGGTGACCACAACTAGGTGAGTACAACTAGGTGAGTACAACTAGGTGAGTACAACTAGGTGGCCACAACTAGGTGAGTACAACTAGGTGAGTACAACTAGGTGACCACAACTAGGTGACCACAACTAGGTGAGTAGAACTAGGTGACCACAACTAGGTGACCACACCTAGGTGACCACAACTAGGTGACCACAACTAGGTGACCACAACTAGGTGAGTACAACTAGGTGACCACAACTAGGTGACCACAACTATGTGAGTACAACTATGTGACCACAACTAGGTGACCACAACTAGGTGAGTACAACTAGGTGAGTACAACTAGGTGACCACAACTAGGTGAGTACAACTAGGTGAGTACAACTAGGTGAGTACAACTAGGTGGCCACAACTAGGTGAGTACAACTAGGTGAGTACAACTAGGTGACCACAACTAGGTGACCACAACTAGGTGACCACAACTAGGTGAGTACAACTAGGTGACCACAACTAGGTGAGTACAACTAGGTGAGTACAACTAGGTGACCACAACTAGGTGAGTACAACTAGGTGAGTACAACTAGGTGAGTACAACTAGGTGAGTACAACTAGGTGAGTACAACTAGGTGACCACAACTAGGTGACCACAACTATGTGAGTACAACTAGGTGAGTACAACTAGGTGAGTACAACTAGGTGACCACAACTAGGTGAGTACAACTAGGTGAGTACAACTAGGTGAGTACAACTAGGTGAGTACAACTAGGTGACCACAACTAGGTGACCACAACTAGGTGAGTACAACTAGGTGACCACAACTAGGTGAGTACAACTAGGTGAGTACAACTATATGAATACAACTATGTGAGTACAGCTAGGTGAGTACAACTAGGTGACCACAACTAGGTGACCACAACTAGGTGACCACAACTAAGTGAGTACAACTAGGTGAGTACAACTAGGTGGCCACAACTAGGTGAATACAACTAGGTGAGTACAACTAGGTGACCACAACTAGGTGACCACAACTAGGTGACCACAACTAGGTGACCACAACTAGGTGAGTACAACTAGGTGACCACAACTAGGTGACCACAACAAGGTGACCACAACTAGGTGACCACAACTAGGTGAGTACAACTAGGTGACCACAACTAGGTGACCACAACTAGGTGAGTACAACTAGGTGACCACAACTAGGTGACCACCACTAGGTGAGTACAACTAGGTGAGTACAACTAGGTGACCACAACTAGGTGAGTACAACTAGGTGACCACAACTAGGTGAGTACAACTAGGTGAGTACAACTAGGTGACCACAACTAGGTGACCACAACTATGTGAGTACAACTAGGTGAGTACAACTAGGTGAGTACAACTAGGTGACCACAACTAGGTGACCACAACTAGGTGACCACAACTAGGTGACCACAACTAGGTCAGTACAACTAGGTGACCACAACTAGGTGAGTACAACTAGGTGAGTACAACTAGGTGAGTACAACTAGGTGAGTACAACTAGGTGAGTACAACTAGGTGACCACAACTAGGTGACCACAACTAGGTGACCACAACTAGGTGACCACAACTAGGTGAGTACAACTAGGTGAGTACAACTAGGTGAGTACAACTAGGTGAGTACAACTAGGTGAGTACAACTAGGTGACCACAACTAGTTGAGTACAACTAGGTGACCACAACTAGGTGAGTACAACTAGGTGAGTACAACTAGGTGAGTACAACTAGGTGAGTACAACTAGGTGAGTACAACTAGGTGACCACAACTAGGTGACCACAACTAGGTGACCACAACTAGGTGACCACAACTAGGTGACCACAACTAGGTGAGTACAACTAGGTGAGTACAACTAGGTGAGTACAACTAGGTGAGTACAACTAGGTGACCACAACTAGGTGAGTACAACTAGGTGAGTACAACTAGGTGAGTACAACTAGGTGAGTACAACTAGGTGAGTACAACTAGGTGAGTACAACTAGGTGAGTACAACTAGGTGAGTACAACTAGGTGACCACAACTAGGTGACCACAACTAGGTGACCACAACTAGGTGAGTACACGTGCCTGAGGCTGCTGCAGTGCTAACAGTAATACAATCCACACACTGCTCCTTGACAACGCTGTTTGTTTACATCCTGGGATGACATTTATTGCCAGGGGTGACCCAGGTATTTTAATATACCTCACAATCATCACTCCAGCCTGACAGACGTCTCATGATGATTCCACTTCAACGAGCATTATATTCGAATACTCCCTACTCCTAGACCTAGTCATGGACCAGGCCGCGGGGGCGTTGACCCCCTAAACCCCATCCAGGTATACTCCCTCTCCAGGATGTAGAAGTGACCTTGATGACTATGTACAAGGACACATAAGTAACTAATATGACTCAAGGCTGAGGGACTGATTACCTCAAATTCCTCTTCAGCTTTCTCCGCTCTTCTCTGTATTGGACTGAAGAAGTCACTGACTGGCGAAACGTTTCTCCAGTAAAGATTCCCAGATGTTGTCTTTACCCATCGTTTTCTATACCATTTATATTACATATAATGTTTGTCAGGAAGCAGGACAAGTGTTTCCTGACGCGGGTCTTAGTCGTATGATGTCCCACAGCTGGAACTTTTGGTCATCTGACCGAGGACTTCCGCTGGCTTACCCCTTCACCTCTTTGAAAATCATGATTACATCACATCTTGTGGTTGATAAGGCGTCTTAAGCCTTGTAAGTGAGTTTTTCAGTTGATTCTAACTTCGTATAGAGTTTACACAGGTCAGATACACTCATGAGGTAATGCTTCAGACTCACAACTAAACAATCCAGGTTGGAACTCGGGATGAGTGGAAACACGGCATAATAATAATAATAATAATAATAATAATAATAATAATAATAATAATAATAATAATAATAATAATAATAATAATAATAATAATAATAATGATAATAATAATAATAATAATAATAATAATAATAATAATAATAATAATAATTAATCTTTATTTCTACAAGTACATGTACAAGGTATACAGACCATAGCTGACATCAGTGACATCCTACTATATAGAAAGCCCCTTGTTATGCTGAGCATTTCCCGCAAATTAGGTCAGTTTTGTCCCAGGATGCGACCCACACCAGTCCACTAACACCCAGGTACTCATTTTACACCGATGGGTATAACACGCCCAATGTTTCTACCCTCGTGGGGAATCGAACCCGGACATTCACCGTGTGAAGCGAGATTTTTTGCCACCAGGCCACGGGCCACTGTTCATCTAGTAGTAAGTAGGTACCTGGGTGCTAGGTGACTGTTGTGGGTGGTATCCTGGGGACGAGGACCACAATAAGATCTTATGGTTACAATACACTTGCTACACAGCGGACACATTTACACCAGACTACACTCTAAATCTGGTATATTGATACATAACATTAAGCTAAGGAGTAAGATATATGTGCACCTCTCCAACGCTTTTCATTGATGAGGCTTTCACTTAGGGGGCTCTGACCCCTCAGACTCAGCAACAGATACGATGAACTAAATCCAGCTAGGAGGAACAGCGTGATTGATCAGGCTTTCAGATGGAGGCCTGGTCTAGGACCAGACCTCGAGAGAGGCGTTTATCCCTGAAATGATCTTGTGACTTCATTTTTATGTGTGGGCGAAACGTTGTCAATAAAGGATCGCTTTCCTGTACCCTTTCTAATTGCTACGGTTTTGTGTCTTGGTGATTTCCTGGGTGTGAGGGGGTGGTGGGCCCTACAGACTGGCAGCAAGTTATACAAGACTAGACATGAAGCTGGTGTTTGGTCATCCATCAACAGGAATCATTACTTGAAACTAATTTCTCTCAGTTGAGGCTCGGGGGGCACATATCTCACCCACTGGTACCTGTTTACAAGTGCTCCTGCTTCTCCGTAGCTTGTGGTGAACGACCGTGGAACAAGATATAACTGTATCCACGGCTTTGGCCTTTTCACTTTCGTGTAGGTGAGCGTAAGTCGTACCTGGGCCAGTAGGCCTATTGCAGTGCTCCTCCATTCTCATTTTCGTGTGTTTTTGTGCAGATTCTCCATAAAATATTCCACCCCTTTGGCTACCTTGTCTACAGGAAAAAAATGCAGCCCCTCCAGCATTCCACAGACATGTTTCACTCTATCGTTACTGTATGCAGATTTATACATCTTTCTCCTCTACGTTCGGTTGGTAGAGCACTCATCTCACAAATTGTGGTCCGTATACTTGGAGGGGTGGAGTATACCTGGAGTATACCTGGAGAGTGTTCTCGAGGGGGTCAACGCCCCTGCGGCCCGGTCCATGACCAAGCCTCGATCCCTGGTACGAGTGGAAATATTAGGACGTGTTTTCTTAAGACACCTGCTGTCCATGTTCACCTAGCAGTAAAATAGGTACCTGGGTGTTAGCTGATTGGTGTGGGTCGTATCCTGGGGACAAAATGAATCTGATTTGCCCGAAATGCTCTACATAACAAGGGACTTTCTGTATAGTATGTCACTGAAGTGAGCTATGGTCTGTATAAGTTGTATCATGTACTTGTAGAAATAAAGATTATTATTATTATTATTATTATTATTATTATTATTATTATTATTATTATTATTATTATTATTATTTCAAGGCATACAGGCCAAGAGGTGTCCAGACGACATCAAACTAACTCTCATTATCCACCGTTCTTTCTACTGGACTGATGAAGTCAGTATCCGGGGAAACGTTTCCCCAATAAACCCAAGTGTTGCACAGGTGTCTTGTTCATCAACTTGTCGGTTTTGTAAACCATTTATGTAATAATGACGTATAACTGTTGTAATAATCTTAAAGTTCTTGCAAAAGTTCCGTCAGTAAGTTATGAAGAACTGTTTGATAAATGTTGAAGTTTCTGATTGATTACAAACACTGTGACTCTGTTGATGTTAGTTACAAACACTGTGACTCTGTTGATGTTAGTTACAACACTGTGACTCTGTTGATGTTAGTTACAAACACTGTGACTCTGTTGATGTTAGTTCCAAACACTGTAACTCTGTTGATGTTAGTTACAAACACTGTGACTCTGTTGATGTTAGTTACAAACACTGTGACTCTGTTGATGTTAGTTACAAACACTGTGACTCTGTTGATGTTAGTTACAAACACTGTAACTCAGTTGATGTTAGTTACAAACACTGTAACTCAGTTGATGTTAGTTACAAACACTGTGACTCTGTCATCTCAGCACCATTGTCATAAATGAGAAAATCCTGAGTGTGTGAAGCTGGTGTGGTTGTCAGTCGTCAGTGTCAGGTCACAGTTGACAGTGTCAGGTCACAGTTGTCAGGGTGTTGGAGCCTTGTCAATATTTCCTCCTGGAACCTTGTCAATATTTCCTCCTGGAAGCTTGTCAATATTTCCTCCTGGAACCTTGTCAATATTTCCTCCTGGAACCTTGTCAATATTTCCTCCTGGAACCTCGTCAATATTTCCTCCTGGAACCTTGTCAATATTTCCTCCTGGAACTTTGTCAACATTTCCTCCTGGAACCTTGTCAATATTTCCTCCTGGAACCTTGTCAATATTTCCTCCTGGAACTTTGTCAATATTTCCTCCTGGAACCTTGTCAATATTTCCTCCTGGAACCTTGTCAATATTTCCTCCTGGAACCTTGTCAATATTTCCTCCTGGAACCTTGTCAATATTTCCTCCTGGAACTTTGTCAATATTTCCTCCTGGAACTTTGTCAATATTTCCTCCTGGAACCTTGTCAATATTTCCTCCTGGAACCTTGTCAATATTTCCTCCTGGAACCTTGTCAATATTTCCTCCTGGAACCTTGTCAATATTTCCTCCTGGAACTTTGTCAATATTTCCTCCTGGAACCTTGTCAATATTTCCTCCTGGAACCTTGTCAATATTTCCTCCTGGAACCTTGTCAATATTTCCTCCTGGAACTTTGTCAATATTTCCTCCTGGAACCTTGTCAATATTTCCTCCTGGAACCTTGTCAATATTTCCTCCTGGAGACCATAAGGGTTCCTACCTAATAAGTTGAACTTGTCTAACACCGAGCTTCCAGGACCACAGTGGAAATAAGTTATTTTGTCTGAGTTTTTGGGTTATTCTAGATAATTTACACATGTTAATTTATATTTTGTGTAGTTGTATTTATGTGTACCTTTGCCTAAATAAACTTACTCCCTTAAAAATTATTGGCAATGTTGTAAATATTTTTCTACTTTTGGACCAGGATGATTTATGTCCCTTTTTGCGCTAAGACCCAGTGTTTTTTTTTTTTTTGTCCACGTGGGCTTTTCACTGTTTTTTTGATCCATCTTCTAACTGATCACTGAAAGACAAAAACTTTTGTGATATCTACAACTTAATCCTTTGATTCACTTCCCCAGGATGCCACCCACAACATTCAGTTATCACCTGGGAATCCATTTATTCCTGGGTCAACAGGGGCAAGAGATGTTAGGAGACTTGCCAATGAGTCTCAACCCCTTCCAGGATTGACCCCGAGTCCTTCGGTTTTGGGTGGAACTCTGAGGTACAGCATTATGCAATAGACAAGATCACTTCAAAAACTTCCATAGAATACAAAGGTTAACAACAGCCTGCTTGAACCTGGGTACCACATATTGTTAGGTAATACATGTGGGTGTTAATTAGGAAGACAGAGGTGGTACCTGAGAGGAGGGAGGTGGGTGTGTGGGTGGATTGGTGGGTGGATGGGAGTGGGTGGAGGAACCCACCTCGACTGCCACCACCACACTCAATGAACGTACTGAACACTGTGCAAGGTGCTCACCCACACCATCACTGCTGACACATCACTGCTGATACATCACTGCTGCCATGGCTCCACCACCCTCACACTCACTACACACCACCCACTCCCTCCCTCACTCCCTCACTCACTCCCTCACTCCCTCACTCACTCCCTCACTCCCTCCCTCACTCCCTCCCTCACTCCCTCCCTCACTCCCTCCCTCACTCCCTCACTCCCTCCCTCACTCCCTCCCTCACTCCCTCACTCACTCCCTCACTTCCTCCCTCACTCCCTCCCTCACTCCCTCCCTCACTCCCTCACTCACTCCCTCACTCCCTCCCTCACTCCCTCCCTCACTCCCTCACTCACTCCCTCCCTCCCTCCCTCACTCCCTCACTCACTCCCTCACTCACTCCCTCACTCCCTCCCTCACTCCCTCACTCACTCCCTCACTCCCTCCCTCACTCCCTCCCTCACTCCCTCCCTCACTTCCTCACTCACTCCCTCACTCCCTCCCTCACTCCCTCCCTCACTCCCTCCCTCACTTCCTCACTCACTCCCTCACTCCCTCCCTCACTCCCTCCCTCACTCCCTCCCTCACTTCCTCACTCACTCCCTCACTCCCTCCCTCACTCCCTCCCTCACTCCCTCCCTCACTTCCTCACTCACTCCCTCACTCCCTCCCTCACTCACTCCCTCACTCACTCCCTCACTCACTCCCTCACTCCCTCCCTCACTCCCTCCCTCACTCCCTCACTCACTTCATCCCTCACTCCCTCACTCACTCCCTCACTCACCTCCCTCACTCCCTCCCTCACTCCCTCCCTCACTTCCTCACTCACTCCCTCACTCCCTGCTTCACTCCCTCACTCCCTGCCTAACTACCTGCCTCACTCCCTGCCTCAATCACTCCTTCACTCCCTGCCTCACTCACTCCTTCACTCCCTGCCTCCCTCACTCACTCACTCCCTCCTCACTCACTCCCCTCACTCCCTCCCTCACTCCCTCCCTCACTCCCTCACTCCCTCCCTCACTCCCTCCCTCACTCCCTCACTCCCTCCCTCACTCCCTCCCTCACTCCCTCACTCCCTCACTCACTTCCTCACTCACTCCCTCACTCCCTCCCTCACTCCCTCCCTCACTCCCTCACTCACTCCCTCCCTCACTCCCTCACTCCCTCCCTCACTCCCTTCCTCACTTCCTCACTCACTCCCTCACTCCCTCCCTCACTCCCTCCCTCACTCCCTCACTCCCTCCCTCACTCCCTCCCTCACTCCCTCCCTCACTCCCTCCATCACTCCATCCATCACCCTCCCTCACTCCCTCCCTCACTCCCTCCCTCACTCCCTCACTCCCTCCCTCACTCCCTCCCTCACTCCCTCACTCACTCCCTCACTCCCTCCCTCACTCCCTCCCTCACTCCCTCCCTCACTCCCTCCCTCACTCCCTCACTCCCTCCCTCACTCCCTCCCTCACTTCCTCACTCACTCCCTCACTCCCTCCCTCACTCCCTCCCTCACTCCCTCACTCCCTCCCTCACTCCCTCCCTCACTCCCTCACTCCCTCCCTCCCTCCCTCCCTCACTCCCTCACTCCCTCACTCACTCTCCTCACTCACTCCCTCACTCCTCCCTCACTCCCTCCCTCACTCCCTCACTCACTCCCTCACTCCTCACCTCACTCCCTCACTCACTCCCTCTCCCTCACTCCCTCACTCCCTCACTCACTTCCTCACTCCCTCCCTCACTCCCTCACTCCCTCACTCACTTCCTCACTCACTCCCTCACTCCCTCCCTCACTCCCTCCCTCACTCCCTCACTCACTCCCTCACTCCCTCCCTCACTCCCTCCCTCACTCCCTCCCTCACTCCCTCACTCCCTCACTCACTTCCTCACTCCCTCCCTCACTCCCTCCCTCACTCCCTCCCTCACTCCCTCACTCCCTCACTCCCTCCCTCACTCCCTCCCTCACTCCCTCCCTCACTCCCTCACTCACTCACTCACTCACTCACTCACTCCCTCACTCCCTCCCTCACTCCCTCCCTCACTCACTTCTCCCTCCCTCCCTCACTCCCTCACTCCCTCCCTCACTCCCTCACTCCCTCCCTCACTCCCTCCCTCACTCCCTCCCTCACTCCCTCACTCCCTCACTCCCTCACTCTTTCACTCGCTCCCTCACTCCCTCACTTACTCCCTCACTCGCTCACTCGCTCATTCCCTCACACCCTCACTCCCACAGTCCGTCACTCTCTCACTAGCTCACTCCCTCACTCCCTCACTCCCTCGCTCCCTCACTGCATAACTCCGTCACTCCCTCACTCCCTCACACACACACTCCCTCACTCCCTCACCGCCTCACTTCCTCACTCACTCCATCACTCCCTCACTCCCTCACTATCTCCATCACTCCCTCACTCCCTCACTCCCTCCATCACTCCCTCACTCCCTCACTCACTCCCACCTCACTCACTCCCTCACTCCCTGCTTCACTCCCTCACTCTCACTCCCTCCCTCACTCCCTCGCTCCCTCCCTCACTCACTCCCTCACTCCCTCACCTCCCTTACTCCCTGCCTCACTGACTCACCTCCCTCACTCACTTCCTCACCTTCCTCACACCCTTCCTCACTCCCTCCCTCACTCCCTGCCTCACTCCTTCACTGCCTCACTCCCTCACCCACTCCCTGCCTCACTCCCTCACCCACTCCCTGCCTCACTCCTTCACTGCCTCACTCCCTCACCCACTCCCTGCCTCACTCCTTCACTGCCTCACTCCCTCACCCACTCCCTGCCTCACTCCTTCACTGCCTCACTCCCTCACCCACTCCCTGCCTCACTCCCTCACCCACTCCCTGCCTCACTCCCTCACAGACTCCCTGCCTCACTTCCTCACTCACTCTCACTCTCCCTCACTCCCTCACTCCCTCCCTCACTCCCTCACTCCCTCCCTCACTCCCTCCCTCACTCCTCACTCCCTCCCTCACTCCTCACTCGCTCCCTCACTCCTCACTCTCTCCTTCACTCCCTCCCCACTCCCTCACTCCCTCCCTCACTCCCTCCCTCACTCCCTCACTCCCTCCCTCACTCCCTCCCTCACTCCCTCACTCCCTCCCTCACTCCCTCACTCACTCCCTCCCTCACTCACTCCCTCACTCCCTCCCTCACTCCCTCCCTCACTCCCTCCCTCACTTCCTCACTCCCTCCCTCACTTCCTCACTCACTCCCTCCCTCACTCACTCCCTCACTCCCTCCCTCACTCCCTCCCTCACTCCCTCCCTCACTTCCTCACTCACTCCCTCACTCCCTCCCTCACTTCCTCACTCACTCCCTCACTCCCTCCCTCACTCCCTCCCTCACTCCCTCCCTCACTCCCTCACTCCCTCCCTCACTCCCTCCCTCACTTCCTCACTCCCTCCCTCACTCCCTCCCTCACTCCCTCCCTCACTCCCTCACTCCCTCACTCACTTCCTCACTCACTCCCTCACTCCCTCCCTCACTCCCTCTCTCACTCCCTCACACCCTCCCTCACTCCCTCCCTCACTTCCCTCACTCCCTCCCTCACTTCCTCACTCACTCCCTCACTCCCTCACTCACTCCCTCACTCACTCCCTCACTCCCTCCCTCACTCCCTCACTCACTCCCTCCCTCACTCCCTCACTCCCTCCCTCACTCCCTCCCTCACTTCCTCACTCCCTCCCTCACTTCCTCACTCACTCCCTCCCTCACTCCCTCCCTCACTCACTCCCTCACTCCCTCCCTCACTCCCTCACTCACTCCCTCCCTCACTCCCTCACTCCCTCCCTCACTCCCTCCCTCACTTCCTCACTCCCTCCCTCACTCCCTCCCTCACTCCCTCCCTCACTCCCTCACTCCCTCACTCACTTCCTCACTCACTCCCTCACTCCCTCCCTCACTCCCTCCCTCACTCCCTCACTCCCTCCCTCACTCCCTCCCTCACTCCCTCCCTCACTTCCTCACTCCCTCCCTCACTTCCTCACTCACTCCCTCACTCCCTCACTCACTCCCTCACTCACTCCCTCACTCCCTCCCTCACTCCCTCACTCACTCCCTCCCTCACTCCCTCACTCCCTCCCTCACTCCCTCCCTCACTTCCTCACTCCCTCCCTCACTTCCTCACTCACTCCCTCACTCCCTCACTCACTCCCTCACTCACTCCCTCACTCCCTCCCTCACTCCCTCACTCACTCCCTCCCTCACTCCCTCACTCCCTCCCTCACTCCCTCCCTCACTTCCTCACTCCCTCCCTCACTTCCTCACTCACTCCCTCCTTCACTCCCTCCATTTTCCTCACTCACTCCCTCCCTCACTCCCTCCCTCACTCCCTCCCTCACTCCCTCACTCCCTCACTCACTTCCTCACTCACTCCCTCACTCCCTCCCTCACTCCCTCCCTCACTCCCTCACTCCCTCCCTCACTCCCTCCCTCACTTCCTCACTCCCTCCCTCACTTCCACACTCACTCCCTCACTCACTCACTCACTCCATCACTCACTCCCTCACTCCCTCCCTCACTCCCTCACTCACTCCCTCCCTCACTCCCTCACTCCCTCCCTCACTCCCTCCCTCACTCCCTCCCTCCCTGCCTCACTCCCTCCCTCACTTCCTCACTCACTCCCTCCCTCACTCCCTGCCTCACTCCCTCACCCACTCCCTGCCTCACTCCTTCACTTCCTCACTCCCTCACTCCCTCACTCCCTCACTCCCTCACTCCCTCCACTCACTATCTCAACTCACCCACATGTGTCATGCACAATTATAATAATAACAACAATAATAATAATAATAATAATAATAATAATAATAATAATAATAATAATAATAATAATAATAATAATAATAATAATCTTTATTTCTACCAGCACATGATACAACTTATACAGACCATAGCTGACATCAGTGACATACTACTATACAGAAAGCCCCTTGTTATGCAGAGCAAATTACGTTAACTTTGTCCCCAAGATGCGACCCACACAAGCCAACTAACACCTAGGTACCTGCTTACTACTAGGTGAACAGGACAGCAGGAGTCTTAAGGAAACACACCTAATGTACCTAACTGTACCGGGGATCGAACCACGGACCTCAATGTTTAAGCTGAGTACTCTACCAAGGGAGCTAGAGCCCCTTGAAGCCAGTGATAGATATTTATCATTTCTACACAATTAAAGGTGGGCCCAGGAGCTGAGACTAGACCCTCTACATCACAAACAGACGAGTACAAGTGCCCTTCTTTTTCCTAATAACCAAGCTTGCAAAACCCTGAACAACGAGTCACTTCTGACCATATATAAGATAGATGCCAGGTCAGTCTTACAGGACGCAGAGCCAGCTTAGAGCCCACACCTGACAGAGTTACAATAATCTTAAACAAGTATAGAAGTTGACAATAAGACAATTTAGCAGCTGGGAGAATTAATCTATGAGACGCTTTATGGATCCGAAACCTGACGAAATTGAAGGATAGAAGGAACAAGACAAGATCCTGATGTCCAAGATACTCCGGGATTTGATAGGATGAGCAGGAAAAGAGGTAAAAAACAGGTACACGAGGGCACAGATCCAGTTTCAAGATATAGATGAGTTAGGAATGTCAGTAAATATTTGTTGATCTTCAGGATGGTTAGAAAATATTGAGCTGCAGGGGATCCCAGAGCTACCCGAAGCCTGCTGACTCTGTAGCCTGCTGACTCTGTAGCCTGCTGACTCTGTAGCCTGCTGACTCTGTAGCCTGCTGACTTTGTAGCCTGCTGACTCTGTAGCCTGCTGACTCTGTAGCCTGCTGACTCTGTAGCCTGCTGACTCTGTAGCCTGCTGACTTTGTAGCCTGCTGACTCTGTAGCCTGCTGATTCTGTAGCTACTTTGTTGGCTACAACATAGATAGATGGTTCTTCCAGCATGATAATAGATGGACTGACGGTGTCATTATGCTTCTGCCTTAGTTAATGAAGTTCTGTTGCTCCTTTTTATCATGTTATTGTTCTGACACTGCTGCCTGTCAGCCCGAGTGTTCTGACACTGCTGCCTGTCAGCCCGAGTGTTCTGACACTGCTGCCTGTCAGCCCGAGTGTTTTGACACTGCTGCCTGTCAGCCCGAGTGTTTTGACACTGCTGCCTGTCAGCCCGAGTGTTTTGACACTGCTGCCTGTCAGCCCGAGTGTTTTGACACTGCTGCCTGTCAGCCCGAGTGTTTTGACACTGCTGCCTGTCAGCCCGAGTGTTTTGACACTGCTGCCTGTCAGCCCGAGTGTTTTGACACTGCTGCCTGTCAGCCCGAGTGTTTTGACACTGCTGCCTGTCAGCCCGAGTGTTTTGACACTGCTGCCTGTCAGCCCGAGTGTTTTGACACTGCTGCCTGTCAGCCCGAGTGTTTTGACACTGCTGCCTGTCAGCCCGAGTGTTTTGACACTGCTGCCTGTCAGCCCGAGTGTTTTGACACTGCTGCCTGTCAACCCGAGTGTTCTGACACTGCTGCCTGTCAGACTGAGTGTTCTGACACTGCTGGCTGTCAGACCGAGTGTTCTGACACTGCTGCCTGTCAGCCCGAGTGTTCTGACACTGCTGCCTGTCAGCCCGAGTGTTCTGACACTGCTGCCTGTCAGCCCGAATGTTCTGACACTGCTGCCTGTCAGACTGAGTGTTCTGACACTGCTGCCTGTCAGACCGAGTGTTCTGACACTGCTGCCTGTCAGCCCGAGTGTTCTGACACTGCTGCCTGTCAGCCCGAGTGTTCTGGCACTGCTGCCTGTCAGCACGAGTGTTCTGACACTGCTGCCTGTCAGTCCGAGTGTTCTGACACTGCTGCCTGTCAGCCCGAGTGTTCTGACACTGCTTCCTGTCAGCCCGAGTGTTCTGACACTGCTGCCTGTCATCCCGAGTGTTCTGACACTGCTGCCTGCCAGCCCGAGTGTTCTGACACTGCTGCCTGTCAGCCCGAGTGTTCTGACACTGCTGCCTGTCAGCCCGAGTGTTCTGACACTGCTGCCTGTCAGCTCAAGTGCTCTGACATTGCTGCCTGTTAGCCCGAGTGTTCTGACACTGCTGCCTGTCAGCCCGAGTGTTCTGACACTGCTGCCTGTTAGCCCGAGTGTACTGACACTGCTGCCTGTCAGACTGAGTGTTCTGGCACTGCTGCCTGTCAGCCCGAGTGTTCTGACACTGCTGCCTGTCAGTCCAAGTGTTCTGACACTGCTGCCTGTCAGCCCGAGTGTTCTGACACTGCTGCCTGTCACACCGAGTGTTCTGACACTGCTGCCTGTCAGCCCGAGTGTTCTGACACTGCTGCCTGCCAGCCCGAGTGTTCTGACACTGCTGCCTGCTAGCCCGAGTGTTCTGACACTGCTGCCTGTCAGCCCGAGTGTTCTGACACTGCTGCCTGTTAGCCCGAGTGTACTGACACTGCTGCCTGTCAGACTGAGTGTTCTGGCACTGCTGCCTGTCAGCCCGAGTGTTCTGACACTGCTGCCTGCCAGCCCGAGTGTTCTGACACTGCTGCCTGCTAGCCCGAGTGTTCTGACACTGCTGCCTGTCAGCCCAAGTGTTCTGACACTGCTGCCTGTTAGCCCGAGTGTACTGACACTGCTGCCTGTCAGACTGAGTGTTCTGGCACTGCTGCCTGTCAGCCCGAGTGTTCTGACTCTGCTGCCTGTCAGTCCAAGTGTTCTGACACTGCTGCCTGTCAGCCCGAGTGTTCTGACACTGCTGCCTGTCACACCGAGTGTTCTGACACTGCTGCCTGTCAGCCCGAGTGTTCTGACACTGCTGCCTGCCAGCCCGAGTGTTCTGACACTGCTGCCTGCTAGCCCGAGTGTTCTGACACTGCTGCCTGTCAGCCCGAGTGTTCTGACACTGCTGCCTGTCAGACTGAGTGTTCTGACACTGCTGCCTGTCAGCCCGAGTGTTCTGACACTGCTGCCTGTCAGCCCGAGTGTTCTGACACTGCTGCCTGTTAGCCCAAGTGCTCTGACACTGCTGCCTGTTAGCCCGAGTGTTCTGACACTGCTGCCTGTCAGCCCGAGTTTTCTGACACTGCTGCCTGTCAGACTGAGTGTTCTGACACTGCTGCCTGTCAGCCCGAGTGTTCTGACACTGCTGCCTGTCAGCCCGAGTGTTCTGACACTGCTGCCTGTTAGCCCAAGTGCTCTGACACTGCTGCCTGTTAGCCCGAGTGTTCTGACACTGCTGCCTGTCAGCCCGAGTGTTCTGACACTGCTGCCTGTCAGCCCGAGTGTTCTGACACTGCTGCCTGCCAGCCGGAGTGTTCTGACACTGCTACCTGTCAGCCCGAGTGTTCTGACACTGCTGCCTGTCAGCCCGAGTGTTCTGACACTGCTGCCTGTCAGCCCGAGTGTTCTGACACTGCTGCCTGTCAGCCCGAGTGTTCTGACACTGCTGCCTGCCATCCCGAGTGTTCTGACACTGCTGCCTGTCAGCCCGAGTGTTCTGACACTACTGCCTGTCAGCCCGAGTGTTCTGACACTGCTGCCTGCCAGCCCAAGTGTTCTGATACTGCTGCCTGTCAGCCCGAGTGTTCTGACACTGCTGCCTGTCAGACTGAGTGTTCTGACACTGCTGCCTATCAGCCCGAGTGTACTGACACTGCTGCCTGTCAGCCCGAGTGTTCTGACTCTGCTGCCTTTTAGCCAGAGTGTTCTGACACTGCTGCCTGTCAGCCCGAGTGTTCTGACACTGGTGCCTGTCAACCCGAGTGTTCTGACACTGCTGGCTGTCAGCCCGAGTGTTGTGACACTGCTGTCTGTCAGTCCGAGTGTTGTGACACTGCTGTCTGTCAGCCCGAGTGTTGTGAGACTGCTGGCTGTCAGACCGAGTGTTCTGACACTGCTGGCTGTCAGACCGAGTGTTCTGACACTGCTGGCTGTCAGACCGAGTGTTCTGACACTGCTGGCTGTCGGCCCGAGTGTTCTGACAATGCTGCCTGTCAGCCCGAGTGTTCTGACACTGCTGCCTGTCAGCCCGAGTGTTCTGACACTGCTGCCTGTCAGCCCGAGTGTTCTGACACTGCTGCCTGTCAGCCCGAGTGTTCTGACACTGCTGCCTGTCAGCCCGAGTGTTCTGACACTGCTGGCTGTCAGCCCGAGTGTTCTGACACTGCTGCCTGCCAGCCCGAGTGTTCTGACACTGCTGCCTGTCAGCCCGAGTGTTCTGACACTGCTGCCTGTCAGCCCGAGTGTTCTGACACTGCTGCCTGTCAGCCCAAGTGTTCTGACACTGCTGCCTGTCAGCCCGAGTGTTCTGACACTGCTGCCTGTCAGCCCGAGTGTTCTGACACTGCTGCCTGCTAGCCCGAGTGTTCTGACACTGCTGCCTGTCAGCCCGAGTGTTCTGACACTGCTGCCTGCCAGCCCGAGTGTTCTGACACTGCTGCCTGTCAGCCCGAGTGTTCTGACACTGCTGCCTGTCAGCCCGAGTGTTCTGACACTGCTGCCTGTCAGCCCGAGTATTCTGACACTGCTGCCTGTCAGCCCGAGTGTTCTGACACTGCTGCCTGTCAGCCCGAGTGTTCTGACACTGCTGACTGCCAGCCCGAGTGTTCTGACACTGCTGCCTGTCAGACTGAGTGTTCTGACACTGCTGCCTGTCAGCCCGAGTGTTCTGACACTGCTGCCTGTCAGCCCGAGTGTTCTGACACTGCTGCCTGTCAGCCCGAGTGTTCTGACACTGCTGCCTGTCAGCCCGAGTGTTCTGACACTGCTGCCTGTCAGCCCGAGTGTTCTGACACTACTGCCTGTCAGCCCGAGTGTTCTGACACTGCTGCCTGCCAGCCCAAGTGTTCTGATACTGCTGCCTGTCAGCCCGAGTGTTCTGACACTGCTGCCTGTCAGACTGAGTGTTTTGACACTGCTGCCTGTCAGCCCGAGTGTACTGACACTGCTGCCTGTCAGCCCAAGTGTTCTGACACTGGTGCCTGTCAACCCGAGTGTTCTGACACTGCTGGCTGTCAGCCCGAGTGTTGTGACACTGCTGTCTGTCAGTCCGAGTGTTGTGACACTGCTGTTTTTCAGCCCGAGTGTTCTGACACTGCTGGCTGTCAGACCGAGTGTTCTGACACTGCTGGCTGTCAGACCGAGTGTTCTGACACTGCTGCCTGTCAGCCCGAGTGTACTGACACTGCTGCCTGTCAGCCCAAGTGTTCTGACACTGGTGCCTGTCAACCCGAGTGTTCTGACACTGCTGGCTGTCAGCCCGAGTGTTGTGACACTGCTGTCTGTCAGTTCGAGTGTTGTGACACTGCTGTCTGTCAGCCCGAGTGTTGTGACACTGCTGGCTGTCAGACCGAGTGTTCTGACACTGCTGGCTGTCAGACCGAGTGTTCTGACACTGCTGGCTGTCAGACCGAGTGTTCTGACACTGCTGGCTGTCGGCCCGAGTGTTCTGACAATGCTGCCTGTCAGCCCGAGTGTTCTGACACTGCTGCCTGTCAGCCCGAGTGTTCTGACACTGCTGCCTGTCAGCCCGAGTGTTCTGACTCTGCTGCCTGTCAGCCCGAGTGTTCTGACACTGCTGCCTGTCAGCCCGAGTGTTCTGACACTGCTGGCTGTCAGCCCGAGTGTTCTGACACTGCTGCCTGCCAGCCCGAGTGTTCTGACACTGCTGCCTGTCAGCCCGAGTGTTCTGACACTGCTGCCTGTCAGCCAGAGTGTTCTGACACTGCTGCCTGTCAGCCCGAGTGTTCTGACACTGCTGCCTGCTAGCCCGAGTGTTCTGACACTGCTGCCTGTCAGCCCGAGTGTTCTGACACTGCTGCCTGTCAGACTGAGTGTTCTGACACTGCTGCCTGTCAGCCCGAGTGTTCTGACACTGCTGCCTGTCAGCCCGAGTGTTCTGACACTGCTGCCTGTTAGCCCAAGTGCTCTGACACTGCTGCCTGTTAGCCCGAGTGTTCTGACACTGCTGCCTGTCAGCCCGAGTGTTCTGACACTGCTGCCTGTCAGACTGAGTGTTCTGACACTGCTGCCTGTCAGCCCGAGTGTTCTGACACTGCTGCCTGTCAGCCCGAGTGTTCTGACACTGCTGCCTGTTAGCCCAAGTGCTCTGACACTGCTGCCTGTTAGCCCGAGTGTTCTGACACTGCTGCCTGTCAGCCCGAGTGTTCTGACACTGCTGCCTGTTAGCCCGAGTGTTCTGACACTGCTGCCTGTCAGACTGAGTGTTCTGACACTGCTGCCTGTCAGCCCGAGTGTTCTGACACTGCTGCCTGCCAGCCGGAGTGTTCTGACACTGCTACCTGTCAGCCCGAGTGTTCTGACACTGCTGCCTGTCAGCCCGAGTGTTCTGACACTGCTGCCTGTCAGCCCGAGTGTTCTGACACTGCTGCCTGTCACCCCGAGTGTTCTGACACTGCTGCCTGCCATCCCGAGTGTTCTGACACTGCTGCCTGTCAGCCCGAGTGTTCTGACACTACTGCCTGTCAGCCCGAGTGTTCTGACACTGCTGCCTGCCAGCCCAAGTGTTCTGATACTGCTGCCTGTCAGCCCGAGTGTTCTGACACTGCTGCCTGTCAGACTGAGTGTTCTGACACTGCTGCCTATCAGCCCGAGTGTACTGACACTGCTGCCTGTCAGCCCGAGTGTTCTGACTCTGCTGCCTTTTAGCCAGAGTGTTCTGACACTGCTGCCTGTCAGCCCGAGTGTTCTGACACTGGTGCCTGTCAACCCGAGTGTTCTGACACTGCTGGCTGTCAGCCCGAGTGTTGTGACACTGCTGTCTGTCAGTCTGAGTGTTGTGACACTGCTGTCTGTCAGCCCGAGTGTTGTGAGACTGCTGGCTGTCAGACCGAGTGTTCTGACACTGCTGGCTGTCAGACCGAGTGATCTGACACTGCTGGCTGTCAGACCGAGTGTTCTGACACTGCTGGCTGTCGGCCCGAGTGTTCTGACAATGCTGCCTGTCAGCCCGAGTGTTCTGACACTGCTGCCTGTCAGCCCGAGTGTTCTGACACTGCTGCCTGTCAGCCCGAGTGTTCTGACACTGCTGCCTGTCAGCCCGAGTGTTCTGACACTGCTGCCTGTCAGCCCGAGTGTTCTGACACTGCTGGCTGTCAGCCCGAGTGTTCTGACACTGCTGCCTGCCAGCCCGAGTGTTCTGACACTGCTGCCTGTCAGCCCGAGTGTTCTGACACTGCTGCCTGTCAGCCCGAGTGTTCTGACACTGCTGCCTGTCAGCCCAAGTGTTCTGACACTGCTGCCTGTCAGCCCGAGTGTTCTGACACTGCTGCCTGTCAGCCCGAGTGTTCTGACACTGCTGCCTGCCAGCCCGAGTGTTCTGACACTGCTGCCTGTCAGCCCGAGTGTTCTGACACTGCTGCCTGTCAGCCCGAGTGTTCTGACACTGCTGCCTGTCAGCCCGAGTATTCTGACACTGCTGCCTGTCAGCCCGAGTGTTCTGACACTGCTGCCTGTCAGCCCGAGTGTTCTGACACTGCTGCCTGCCAGCCCGAGTGTTCTGACACTGCTGCCTGTCAGACTGAGTGTTCTGACACTGCTGCCTGTCAGCCCGAGTGTTCTGACACTGCTGCCTGTCAGCCCGAGTGTTCTGACACTGCTGCCTGTCAGCCCGAGTGTTCTGACACTGCTGCCTGTCAGCCCGAGTGTTCTGACACTGCTGCCTGTCAGCCCGAGTGTTCTGACACTACTGCCTGTCAGCCCGAGTGTTCTGACACTGCTGCCTGCCAGCCCAAGTGTTCTGATACTGCTGCCTGTCAGCCCGAGTGTTCTGACACTGCTGCCTGTCAGACTGAGTGTTTTGACACTGCTGCCTGTCAGCCCGAGTGTACTGACACTGCTGCCTGTCAGCCCAAGTGTTCTGACACTGGTGCCTGTCAACCCGAGTGTTCTGACACTGCTGGCTGTCAGCCCGAGTGTTGTGACACTGCTGTCTGTCAGTCCGAGTGTTGTGACACTGCTGTTTTTCAGCCCGAGTGTTCTGACACTGCTGGCTGTCAGACCGAGTGTTCTGACACTGCTGGCTGTCAGACCGAGTGTTCTGACACTGCTGCCTGTCAGCCCGAGTGTACTGACACTGCTGCCTGTCAGCCCAAGTGTTCTGACACTGGTGCCTGTCAACCCGAGTGTTCTGACACTGCTGGCTGTCAGCCCGAGTGTTGTGACACTGCTGTCTGTCAGTTCGAGTGTTGTGACACTGCTGTCTGTCAGCCCGAGTGTTGTGACACTGCTGGCTGTCAGACCGAGTGTTCTGACACTGCTGGCTGTCAGACCGAGTGTTCTGACACTGCTGGCTGTCAGACCGAGTGTTCTGACACTGCTGGCTGTCGGCCCGAGTGTTCTGACAATGCTGCCTGTCAGCCCGAGTGTTCTGACACTGCTGCCTGTCAGCCCGAGTGTTCTGACACTGCTGCCTGTCAGCCCGAGTGTTCTGACTCTGCTGCCTGTCAGCCCGAGTGTTCTGACACTGCTGCCTGTCAGCCCGAGTGTTCTGACACTGCTGGCTGTCAGCCCGAGTGTTCTGACACTGCTGCCTGCCAGCCCGAGTGTTCTGACACTGCTGCCTGTCAGCCCGAGTGTTCTGACACTGCTGCCTGTCAGCCCGAGTGTTCTGACACTGCTGCCTGTCAGCCCGAGTGTTCTGACACTGCTGCCTGCTAGCCCGAGTGTTCTGACACTGCTGCCTGTCAGCCCGAGTGTTCTGACACTGCTGCCTGTCAGACTGAGTGTTCTGACACTGCTGCCTGTCAGCCCGAGTGTTCTGACACTGCTGCCTGTCAGCCCGAGTGTTCTGACACTGTTGCCTGTCAGCCCGAGTGTCCTGACACTGCTGCCTGTCAGCCTGAGTGTTCTGACACTGCTGCCTGTCAGCCCGAGTGTTCTGACACTGCTGCCTGTCAGCCCGAGTGTTGTTCTTCACTCAATTATTGAAGGCTTGTGTCCATGCTAATTCATCAGTTCCATCCAGCATTTGCTGGCCAAATTGAGAAGGAATTCACGAGAGGTGTATTGTATCTCCATTATGCCAGTGTCTGGCACCTGACACGATTATGTCACACTTGATATATGGAGTCAAGAGCATTTATGAATGATTGGGAATCACAATTACAGTTAAGAATATTTGTAGATAATAGGGAATCACTTACAATTAAGGTGTCGATTTCTGAAACAACAGGAGCCCAGTTTTTGATGCACTCTCCAATTTCTGTTTAGGAGTGA
>NC_091378.1:5617424-5703068 GCF_038502225.1 Cherax quadricarinatus
TGATATGACTCGCCAAAAACCCTCAGTTAGAAGATCTGTAAGACAGCATTTTGGTTTGTTCTTGACTATTGTCAGTTCACACGGATCATCGTAAGGATCCTTACCCAAGTGCAGGTTTTTGATGAATTATTCCAGTCACGGTATTGTCACTTTTTATTCAGTAGGTTTAACAACTGTATTTTTGTTAAAGAATCCCATCACTTGAAGTTAATGTACTGTATTAGCAGTTGTATGCTTTAACTTTATCTTTAAAAAGGAATTTCAGGATTAATATTTTGAAAATGAAGAATAAAAGTTACAGTACCTTGGCTGGAACAATTCACAACTAACTCACTCACAGTTGTTACTCAGCAGTGGTCCAGGATGGACCAGTATGTTGTCATGTTTCCTCTCGTAAGTGGTGCTTATTTGTGAATTTTGAAAATATGTTGTTATAGGATTATCTGTCCTTGTAACATGTGATAAAAATTACAGTAAACTACAATATAAGGGTCCTCAATTTAATGGACTTTGATAATACAGAGAATCTGTTGGCTCATTTGATTTAGAAACAATAAGATTAAGAAAGATTGAATATCAGATTGGAGGGAGAGAGTATGGAGGAGGTGAACGTATTCAGATATTTGGGAGTGGACGTGTCAGCGGATGGGTCTATGAAAGATGAGGTGAATCATAGAATTGATGAGGGAAAAAGAGTGAGTGGTGCACTTAGGAGTCTGTGGAGACAAAGAACTTTGTCCTTGGAGGCAAAGAGGGGAATGTATGAGAGTATAGTTTTACCAACGCTCTTATATGGGTGTGAAGCGTGGGTGATGAATGTTGCAGCGAGGAGAAGGCTGGAGGCAGTGGAGATGTCATGTCTGAGGGCAATGTGTGGTGTGAATATAATGCAGAGAATTCGTAGTTTGGAAGTTAGGAGGAGGTGCGGGATTACCAAAACTGTTGTCCAGAGGGCTGAGGAAGGGTTGTTGAGGTGGTTCGGACATGTAGAGAGAATGGAGCGAAACAGAATGACTTCAAGAGTGTATCAGTCTGTAGTGGAAGGAAGGCGGGGTAGGGGTCGGCCTAGGAAGGGTTGGAGGGAGGGGGTAAAGGAGGTTTTGTGTGCGAGGGGCTTGGACTTCCAGCAGGCATGCGTGAGCGTGTTTGATAGGAGTGAATGGAGACAAATGGTTTTTAATACTTGACGTGCTGTTGGAGTGTGAGCAAAGTAACATTTATGAAGGGATTCAGGGAAACCGGCAGGCCGGACTTGAGTCCTGGAGATGGGAAGTACAGTGCCTGCACTCTGAAGGAGGGGTGTTAATGTTGCAGTTTAAAAACTGTAGTGTAAAGCACCCTTCTGGCAAGACAGTGATGGAGTGAATGATGGTGAAAGTTTTTCTTTTTCGGGCCACCCTGCCTTGGTGGGAATCGGCCGGTGTGATAATAAAAATAAAATAAATAAGATTAAGAAGTTTATTTCAGCATGATAAATGTTTGTACAAAGAAGTATGATAATTGGATGTACATGCCCAGTTGGTATCACCAGCCACCTCCTCCTCCCTACTTGTCTTTTAAATAGTTTTTATTGTATATTTTTCTATATCCATTGTTTTTGCTTCTGAATCTCTCTTATACACTGGTCAAGATCAGTGTGACTTTGTAAATGGTCTAAGTCGGACCGAAACGTCGTCGTAAGCTTCTCTCTTTTATGTGCGGGTTATTTGTGTATCATTCCAGTCACAGTATTGTGCCTTTTTTTGTTACTTGTGTCTGTATTTGTGTGTGATGCTTCTGCATTCTGCCTTCATGACCATATGGTAACTCTTGAAAGTTTCTTAAGTATTTCCTGTCAACCTTTCTATATCTCTGATTTATTTTAAGATCTCTGAATTTAATAATAACAATAATAATAATAATAATAATAATAATAATAATAATAATAATAATAATAATAATAAAATGATATAAGCGATAATAATAAGAAGAATCTTCCAGTATCATTGTTTCCTCTCATTTGTCTCTGGGACCTCCTTTTTAAGATTTTTAACCAAGCATTTGCACCTCTTAATATGTTAAATACATTTAATTTTATCAGCAGAGCCATGAAATGTTTATGGAATATTTTCTTATGGTGTAATCATAAATAGTTTAATTTTGTGTATTGTATATACAATAGATCATTAATTATTCATTGCCTACATAACAGGGAAAAAGTGTGCACTGAATTTTCAACAACGTCTGATGATTCTCTCATTTTTTGACGTCCCCTTTGTTCATTCCTTTTTCATTTTATCTGTTTAGGTGCTGGATCAAATAATAACTTCATAGGAAGCTTAATAACTGATTGCTAGATAATCGATGATCAGCTGTAATTATCTTTTATCAGGCTACGTAATGAACTGGAACGAGAAAGAGAGGAAAGAAACTATGTACAGAGTGAATTGGAACGTGTACAGAGACTATGGCAAGTTGCGGCAGAAAACCTGGACAATATGCGGGCAGAGCTTAGGTAAGCAGAATACTTTGCATTGTTTATGTCAAGTACACTGCACATCACCAAAGATTTTTTTTCTATTATTCATTAATGAAATTACCTGATAAAATTTTATCAGTGAAAACTGTTCATAAGCACCATATTTCATCACAGTCTTCTACAGTAAAGACAGTTTTTGTGTAAAATGTTTGAAAAAAGTCAAATTTAATTTTCCAAACATGCAGTTGTGATTACTTCCTCATGATCATCAAGTTCGACATCCATAACTTTGGTGATCCCACAGGCTGTTTTATTACCAACTGCTCACTATCCGTGGCTGGGATCCCTGATCCAGAATAGACAGACTGCATTAATGCATTATCCAAGAGTTGGTTACCTGAAACTGCAGGGTCACAGTAATTATTATTTTCTTCAAGCATGGCTCCTTATGCATGAGTGGCTTCTGGAGTCATGATCCACATACATGATTGTTATGCGACTCAGGACATTGCAGCTTGCCTTAAATTGCACACACTGCTTGACTAATATTATGTGTATCTGCAAAAGCCACAGGAACTACAACTGCATCTCCATTTTACTACTCAAATATGGGTTCTATACCCACAAATTTACAATCTTTAAGCTTCTTGTGGAGTGTAACCTCTGCACACCGTGACAAAGAATATTAATCATAAGCTAATAAAGAAAACTCTCAATGGACCACATGGTTATTCATAAATAAGATACTTGTGCAGTACTTGCATATCTTTATTCTGAAAATATTTCACCAACCAGTGACTTCTTGAATCTTATGCAGAGAAATGGTGGAAGATGAGGAGTATGAGGTGATTAATTCCTGTTCTCTGTATTGATTAAGCTCCTGGTGGGTGAAACGTCTCCTCAATAAATGTCCTAATATTGCATGTGTGTCACTCTTGATAACAGGAAATTTATGAATAATAGGAGAGGTAAAGTAATAAAATGCTACAAGTTTACCATACCATACTACAGAACAAAATTATTTAAAATATTGTTTTTAAAAGGGGAAAACTTGAATGACACTGACAAAATTGTATATGTATAATTTCTTAAATAATATCATGTAGGCTCTTGAACATGTACCAAGTACTTATTTTTAATTAGAAATACTGCTGATAAGTATTTTTTTAAACGAACTGATTGAAACATGTTTCAACTTTACTGTGATACAGGTATACTTCTTTTTAAAGCCTGGACTAATATTTCTCAGACACAAGGATGTAGAAATTGGAGAAGCTGAGGAGAAGCATCAACAAGAAATTAGTGTATATCAACAAAAAATGAAACATCTAATGTTCACCCAGGAGAACACCCTGACGCAGCTTCAGGTAAGAGGACGGGAAGCCCCTCTTTACAGCACTTCACTTGGCAGAGTTTTGCTAATGCAGCAGTTTTCAGTTATGCCCGTTATTCATTTATTCAGACTTCCTGTAAGAAATATATTCACCACTTGCTATAAGCTAAGGACAAAAATATTTTAAGATAAGTATTGTGTGTTGTAGGTAGTAGGTTGGTAGACAGCAACCGCCCAGGGAGGTACTACCGTCCTGCCAAGTGAGTGTAAAACAGAATCATGTAATTGTTTTACATGATGGTAGGATTGCTGGTGTCTTTTCTGTCTCTTAAACATGCAAGATTTCAGGTACGTCTTGCTACTTCTACTTGCGCTTAGGTCACACTACACATACATGTACAAGCATATATATACACACCCCTCTGGGTTTTCTTCTATTTTCTTACTAGTTCTTGTTCTTGTTTATTTCCTCTTATTGCCATGGGGAAGTGGAACAGAATTCTTCCTCCGTAAGCCATGCGTGTCGTCAGAGGCGACTAAAATGCCGGGAGCAAGGGGCTAGTAACCCCTTCTCCTGTGTATACGTATTACTAAATTTAAAAGGAGAAACTTTCATTTGTCCTTTTGGGCCACCCTGCCTCAGTGGGATACGGCCGGTGTGTTGAAAGAAGTTGAAAGTATTGTGTGTTGTAGGTAGTAGGTTGGTAGACAGCAACCGCCCAGGGAGGTACTACCGTCCTGCCAAGTGAGTGTAAAAGAGAATCCTGTAATTGTTTTACATGATGGTAGGATTGCTGGTGTCTTTTCTGTCTCTTAAACATGTAAGATTTCAGGTACGTCTTGCTACTGCTACTTCTACTTACACTTAGGTCACACAACACATACATGTACAAGCATATACGTATATACACACCCCTCTGGGTTTTCTTCTATTTTCTTTCTAGTTCTTGTTTATTTCCTCTTATCTCCATGGGGAAGTGGAACAGAATTCTTCCTCCGTAAGCCATACGTGTTGTAAGAGGCGAATAAAATGCCGGGAACAAGGGCCTAGTAACCCCTTCTCCTGTATTAATTACTAAATTTAAAAAGAGAAACTTTCGTTTTTCTTTTTAGGCTACCCTGCCTTGGTGGGATATGGCCGGTTTGTTGAAAAAAAAAATATTGTGTACTGTGTATGCATTTTCTTTTTAGGCCTAGCTCTGTTGTTCACTTCTTCTTTCAACAAATTGGCCGTATCCTGCTGAGGCAGGGTGGCCCAAAAGAAAAAACAAAAGTTTATCCTTTTAAATTTAGTAATATATACAGGAGAAGGGGTTACTAGCCCCTTGCTCCTGGCATTTTAGTCACCTCTTACGACATGTATAGCTTACGGAGGAAGAATTCTGTTCCACTTTGCTTATGGAGATAAGAGGAAATTAATAAGAACAAGAACTAGTAAGAAAATAGAAGAAAACCCAGAGGAATGTGTATAAATATGCTTGTAACATACATGCAAGTGTAGTGTGACCTAAGTGTAATTAGAAGCAGCAAGACGTACCTGAAATCTTTCATGTTTATGAGACAAAAAAAATACCAGCAATCCTGCCATCATGTAAAACAATTACAGTGGTACCTCGGGATATGAACTTAATTCGTTTCAGAAGGCTGTTCGAGCGCTGATACCGAACAAATTTTTTCCCACAAGGAATAATGTAAATTAGATTAATCTGTTTCAGACCCCCCAGAAATACACTTACATAAATTCACTTACATAATTGTTCGAGTTTTGAGCTGTTTGTATCCCAGAGTACCACTGTACAGGCTTCCATTTTACATTCACTTGGCAGGATGGTAGTACCTCCCTGGGAACATGTTATAAGACTTTTATATGCATTTGAAAGTGAAAAAAGGCTGTGTTTCACTTTACAGCAGTAGTCCAGGACCTAACATACATGTACAGTGGACCCTCAGCTAACGATGGCATCTCCTTACGTTAAATCCAGCATACGATACATTTTAACACAAAAATTTTGCCTCAGCTAACGCTAGAAAACTCACCCTACGCGATTCGTTCGAGATGTGTCCACGTGTGGCCTGAGCGCGCCTCAGTTGTCCCGTGGGTGCCAGTGTTCACAAGCCAGCCAGTGCGGTCGCATCCACGCATGCAATCGGAACATTTCGTATTATCACAGCGTTTTTAGTGATTGTACCTGCAAAATAAGTCACCATGGGCCCCAAGAAAGATTCTAGTGCCAACCCTGCAGGAAAAAGGGTGAGAATTACTATGGATATGAAGAAAGAGATTAAAGAAATGTATGCAAAGTGGCTTGAACTGCAAACCTTTATGGATAAAAATCACCCTCACACAGCTATTGCAAGCCGTGCTGGTGACTATTACAATGACAATGTTGTGAACCACTTTAGACAAATCATAAAGGAACGGGAGGTACAGGCCTCTATAGACAGATATGTTGTGCGACAGAGGTCCAGTGACTCTCAAGCTGGTCTTAGTGGCATTAAAAGAAGGGAAGTAACCCCGGGAAGGACTTGATACCTCAAGTCCTAATGGAAGGGGATTCCCCTTCTAAACATTAACAACTTCCACACTCTCCCCTCCTCCCATCCCATCAATCATCACCAGATCTTCAATAAAGGTAAGTGTCAGTTTGTGTGTATTAAAATTAATATTTCATGTGGTAAATTTTTTTTTTTTCATACTTTGGGGTGTCTTGCACGGATTAATTTGATTTCCATTATTTCTTATGGGGAAAATTAATTCAGGATATTGGCAGTTTGGAGGGATATGTTGTGTATCTTTATACGTATATGCTTCTAAACTGTTGTATTATGAGCACCTCTGCAAAAACAGTGATAATGTGTGAGTGTGGTGAAAGTGTTGAATGATGATGAAAGTATTTTCTTTTTGGGGATTTTCTTTCTTTTTTGAGTCACCCTGCCTCGGTGGGAGACGGCCGACTTGTTGAAAAAAAAAAAAAAAGCAATAATTTCAGCATACGATGAGCTTTCAGGAATGGATTAATATCGTTAGCTGAGGGTCCACTGTACAAGCATATATATACACACACCCCTCTGTATAAGTGGGGGCCCTTGTGTATTAGTTTAAACTGAGATAGGGATATTGCAGTGCTAAGGGCTGCTTGAATTGTGATGTCTGTGCACTTCTGGCAAGACTTCTATTGAATGAGTGATGGTGAATGGGTTCCCTTTTTTGAGGGGGTAACCCTACCTCGATGGAAGATAGGCAATATATTATAAAATATATATATGTATTAACAGCTTGAAACATCCTACTATGATGAAGGAAGGATTGCCAACAGATCAACTTTGTTGTAATTAGACATCTCTTCTGAACACCAAAATTTCTGCTTGAGCTGCCAGCTGAAGAATGGACAGTTGTAAATTGTGCAGAATGCAAGTTCTTCTTCTTTCAACTTTCTTTCTTTCAACAAACTGGCCTTATCCCACCGAGGCAGGGTGGCCCAAAAAGAAAAACAAAAGTTTCTCTTTTTAAATTTAGTAATTTATACAGGAGAAGGGGTGACTAGCCCCTTGCTCCCGGCATTTTAGTCACCTCTAACAACACACATGGCTTATGGAGGAAGAATTCTGTTCTGCTTCCCCGTTGAGGAATGCAAGTTCACTGCCCCAAATACCAGCACCTTAAGCAGCAATGTTTCAGTAAATCTTCTGTGCCTAGTGTATCAGGTGATATAATCAGTGTGTTTGCTTGCGCTGGGATGAAACATGCACACTTTTTGCAACACTGTACTATATATACAATATTTTGGCTCATTTTTTTTCTTTGGACAAAAGGCAGAGAATATAGAATGTGTATCAGACCAAAGCATTGCCTATCATGTATATTTATCTTTTGTATTGACTGTTTTTCTTAAAGAAATCTGCTAATGGAAAGGAAAACACACACAGGTAAGGTAAACTTCTTTAATTTGTATTTTCATTTTACAATATCTTTGTGCAGGTGGATAGTGAGCAAGCATTGTTGAATCTGCATCAAGACTCTCTTGCTGAGGAGAGTCGTGTTGTTCAAGAGAGAGAAGACCTGAGGACACAACTGAGAGATACTGAGAGCAACTACCTGGCCATCATTGCTAATATGAAAGTGGTAAGACCACATAAAAAAATGCCTTTGTTCCCATTATGATCCATATTGCTTTTGATAAATAATAATAATAATAATAATATCTTTTCTACAAGTATATGTACACAATACTGACATCAGTGACATACTACTATATAGAAAGCCCCTTGTTATGCAGAGCATTTCGGGCAAATTAGGTCAGTTTTGTCCCAGGATGCAACCCACACCAGCCAACTAACACCCAGGCACCCATTTTAAACTGATGGGTAAACAGGGACAGCAGATGTCTTATGGAAAAATGTCCCTAATGTTTTCCAGCCATACCAGAGGAGATTCAAACTCTGGACCTCAGTGTGTGAGGTCTAGAGATCACTGTGGGACACCATAATATGTATGTATGTTGATTAGACTGGATAAACAGTTTGGATCAGAGATATTTTTCAAATTTGATCTATTCAGAGTCAAATATTATTTCAGCATGATACAGTGTTTGTACAAAGATAGGTGACATTTGGTTGTATATGCAGAAAGCCCGTGGTTATCAAAATCATGATATACAGTGGACCCCCGCTTAACGATCACCTCCCAATGCGACCAATTATGTAAGTGTATTTATGTAAGTGCGTTTGTACGTGTATGTTTGGGGGTCTGAAATGGACTAATCTACTTCACAATATTCCTTATGGGAACAAATTCGATCAGTACTGGCACCTGAACATACTTCTGGAATGAAAAAATATCGTTAACCGGGGGTCCACTGTATTTTTAAAAAAAATATTGTAGCCGTTAGCACATGCAGATTGGTAACTTTTAAATCTTCTAGTAGAAAATTTCCATATTTTTGGGCCTTTTATTTGCATGGAGTTTCTCCTCAGATTGTGGCAAATATGTGGAATATCAAAGAAATATTTGTTTCATGTATTGTATCTGCACTCTTGGGCAGCTCTCTGAATAGAAATTTGTAATGAATGCCCTGTGTATATAATATACACAGTAATAAGTGTGGATCTTTTGTACATTGAATAGTGGTAGGGGATGCGTTTTCTGGAGTGTGATCGAGTGATTACTCTCATGGCATATTAAGTTATGATGGATTTAGGTGTTGTGCTGTTGTATGTCCCCATCCATATAAATCCCTGTAGTATCTTCAACATGAGAAAGATTTCAATTTTCAGGCTCATAGCAAGTCTCTGGACTCACTGCGTCAAGAGTTTGAAGCAGAGGCTGCTGCAATGGAAGCTAAATCTGTCAAGAGAATCAAAGCTTTACAGAATCAACTTGATCTGAAGCGCAAAACGGAACTTGTTGCGCAAGAAGAAAAAAAGAATAATTTTCTGGCTACAATTATATCTAATCACGAGAAAACTTTTGAGGAGATGAAAAAGTATTACACAGACATTACTGCAACTAACCTCAAGCTCATCACAGAACTAAAGGTAAATGAATTCCAGTACCCTCACTTGTTAATTAAGAAACAAAGTACTGCATAGAGGTTAGAATGATCAGTATACTCCATTGGAAATAAATCATGCTGACATCATTAGGTTATCTGAGGTTAAATCTGGATGTGCAAGTGTCCACAACTGCACAACATAAAGGTGATGGTACTACTATTCTGTATACAGTAAACTCTTCATATAAATGATTTCTATATGATTAAATGTATCATAATGAGGAGTGTTTGTTATATCAGAATAACATTAAAAAATAGCAGTAAAATGCAATAAATGACTATACAGTCGATCCTTGATTTTCATATGCCTTAGTTTGTATGTAAAACTATAGTTATTCTCTATAAAATGTATTTTTTGTTAATATTTCCCATAAGAAATAATGTAAATTCAATTAATCCGGTCCAGACACCCAAACTAGGGCATACGAAAACCGTATGCCCTAGTTTGGGTGTCTGTACACACAGTTTACAGATGTACTGCAATAACCATTGAAAATAAATAAGTTAAAAGTACAATTTACCCAGTGGATTTTGATAATAATTTTAAAAGTCTTTACATCAGGAGTCTGTTATATTGAGGATTTACTCTGTTAGTGAATTGTATGAATATTTTGAATACCAGTAGTAACTATGGCAGATATATGTATTTGCCATAGTTAATTCTTGAAACCAGTCACAGGTATATCTAATAACAGAGCCAATTACAGAATCCCCTAGCACAAGTGACACCGAGACACACAAAAATAAACAAATACAAATAAAAATGTCTTCCCAAAAATACAATGTAGTGTTTTAGGAATTAATTGCCAGTTGAATTAATCAAATAGAACTTAATAAATTCAAACATTTCCCATCAGTGTGAGGTGATCCAAGGAAGTAAAATCTTTTTAATTCATAATGACCAAAATATATAGTCCATTAGCATCTTCTTGCAGCTATTGAACACATAGGCGAGTACAAATAGACACACAGCAGACAGAGGATCAAGTCTGCAGTGGACCACATCTTGCACTGAATGACCCACATGGGTTTAGTGCCTAACATAAACAAAGTTTCCTCGTAGCCCATGCTTCTTAGCTCAAGAGCAAGCCATGTTGCATACTTCTGCACTTCTTGCAGTTTATTAACTTCTTTATTGAAGTGTAGGTTCCATACTGGTGCTTCATACAGCTTCTCTTGTACAACAGCAGGTTAGGTTCTGGGCTGCTGCTGTACAGTAGGGTCCTGCTTATACAGCAGGTTAGGTTCTGGGCTGCTCCTGTACAGTAGGGCCCTGCTTATACAGCAGGTTAGGTTCTGGGCTGCTGCTGTACAGTAGGGCCCTGCTTATGCAGCAGGTTAGGTTCTGGGCTGCTGCTGTACAGTAGGGCCCTACTTATACAGCAGATTAGGTTCTGGGCTGCTGCTGTACAGCAGGGCCCTACTTATACAGCAGGTTAGGTTCTGGGCTGCTGCTGTACAGTAGGGCCCTACTTATACAGCAGATTAGGTTCTGGGCTGCTGCTGTACAGTAGGGCCCTACTTATACAGCAGGTTAGGTTCTGGGCTGCTGCTGTACAGTAGGGCCCTACTTATACAGCAGATTAGGTTCTGGGCTGCTGCTGTACAGCAGGGCCCTACTTATACAGCAGGTTAGGTTCTGGGCTGCTGCTGTACAGTAGGGCCCTACTTATACAGCAGATTAGGTTCTGGGCTGCTGCTGTACAGTAGGGCCCTACTTATACAGCAGGTTAGGTTCTGGGCTGCTGCTGTACAGTAGGGCCCTACTTATACAGCAGGTTAGGTTCTGGGCTGCTGCTGTACAGTAGGGCCCTACTTATACAGCAGATTAGGTTCTGGGTTGCTGCTGTACAGCAGGGCCCTACTTATACAGCAGGTTAGGTTCTGGGCTGCTGCTGTACAGTAGGGCCCTACTTATACAGCAGATTAGGTTCTGGGCTGCTGCTGTACAGTAGGGCCCTACTTATACAGCAGGTTAGGTTCTGGGCTGCTGCTGTACAGTAGGGCCCTACTTATACAGCAGATTAGGTTCTGGGCTGCTGCTGTACAGCAGGGCCCTACTTATACAGCAGGTTAGGTTCTGGGCTGCTGCTGTACAGTAGGGCCCTACTTATACAGCAGATTAGGTTCTGGGCTGCTGCTGTACAGTAGGGCCCTACTTATACAGCAGGTTAGGTTCTGGGCTGCTGCTGTACAGTAGGGCCCTACTTATACAGCAGATTAGGTTCTGGGCTGCTGCTGTACAGCAGGGCCCTACTTATACAGCAGGTTAGGTTCTGGGCTGCTGCTGTACAGTAGGGCCCTACTTATGCAGCAGGTTAGGTTCTGGGCTGCTGCTGTACAGTAGGGCCCTACTTATACAGCAGGTTAGGTTCTGGGCTGCTGCTGTACAGTAGGGCCCTACTTATACAGCAGGTTAGGTTCTGGGTTCCTGTAAAGTGAAACAGCTTTTTTTTTTTACACTTTCAAATGCATATAAAAGCCTGATAACATGTGTACACTCTCATATATTACAACTAGGCCTAAAAAATGCATATACAGTACACACACATTACCTACATTAAAATATTTTCATCTTTAGCTTATAGTAAGTTGTGAATATATTTATTGTAGGAAATTTGAATAAATGAAAAATGGATATAATTTTAAACTACTGCATTAGCAAAATGCCGTAAAGCAAAGCGCTGTAAAGCGGGGCCCACCCCTATTCCTATTTGGGTATAACATATATATTAAGGTAGTAGGTTGGTAGACAGCAACCACCCAGGGAAGTACTACCGTCCTGCCAGATGACTGTGAAACAGAAACCTGTAACTGTTTTGCATGATGGTAGGATTGCTGGTTTCTTTTTCTGTCTCATAAACACGCTAGATAACAGGGATATCTTGCTACTCCTACTTACACTTTGGTCACACTTCACAGACATGCACATGCATATATATATACATACATCTAGGTTTTTCTCCTTTTTCTAAATAGTTCTTGTTCTTCTTTATTTCTTCTATTGTCCATGGGGAAGTGGAAAAGAATCTTTCCTCCGTAAGCCATGCGTGTCGTATGAGGCGACTAAAATGCCGGGAGCAATGGGCTAGTAACCCCTTCTCCTGTAGACATTTACTAAAAAAGAGAAGAAGAAAAACTTTATAAAACTGGGATGCTTAAATGTGCGTGGATGTAGTGCGGATGACAAGAAACAGATGATTGCTGATGTTATGAATGAAAAGAAGTTGGATGTCCTGGCCCTAAGCGAAACAAAGCTGAAGGGGGTAGGAGAGTTTCAGTGGGGGGAAATAAATGGGATTAAATCTGGAGTATCTGAGAGAGTTAGAGCAAAGGAAGGGGTAGCAGTAATGTTAAATGATCAGTTATGGAAGGAGAAAAGAGAATATGAATGTGTAAATTCAAGAATTATGTGGATTAAAGTAAAGGTTGGATGCGAGAAGTGGGTCATAATAAGCGTGTATGCACCTGGAGAAGAGAGGAATGCAGAGGAGAGAGAGAGATTTTGGGAGATGTTAAGTGAATGTATAGGAGCCTTTGAACCAAGTGAGAGAGTAATTGTGGTAGGGGACCTGAATGCTAAAGTAGGAGAAACTTTTAGAGAGGGTGTGGTAGGTAAGTTTGGGGTGCCAGGTGTAAATGATAATGGGAGCCCTTTGATTGAACTTTGTATAGAAAGGGGTTTAGTTATAGGTAATACATATTTTAAGAAAAAGAGGATAAATAAGTATACAAGATATGATGTAGGGCGAAATGACAGTAGTTTGTTGGATTATGTATTGGTAGATAAAAGACTGTTGAGTAGACTTCAGGATGTACATGTTTATATAGGGGCCACAGATATATCAGATCACTTTCTAGTTGTAGCTACACTGAGAGTAAAAGGTAGATGGGATACAAGGAGAATAGAAGCATCAGGGAAGAGAGAGGTGAAGGTTTATAAACTAAAAGAGGAGGCAGTTAGGGTAAGATATAAACAGCTATTGGAGGATAGATGGGCTAATGAGAGCATAGGCAATGGGGTCGAAGAGGTATGGGGTAGGTTTAAAAATGTAGTGTTAGAGTGTTCAGCAGAAGTTTGTGGTTACAGGAAAGTGGGTGCGGGAGGGAAGAGGAGCGATTGGTGGAATGATGATGTAAAGAGAGTAGTAAGGGAGAAAAAGTTAGCATATGAGAAGTTTTTACAAAGTAGAAGTGATGCAAGGAGGGAAGAGTATATGGAGAAAAAGAGAGAGGTTAAGAGAATGGTGAAGCAATGTAAAAAGAGAGCAAATGAGAGAGTGGGTGAGATGTTATCAACAAATTTTGTTGAAAATAAGAAAAAGTTTTGGAGTGAGATTAACAAGTTAAGAAAGCCTAGAGAACAAATGGATTTGTCAATTAAAAATAGGAGAGGAGAGTTATTAAATGGAGAGTTAGAGGTATTGGGAAGATGGAGGGAATATTTTGAGGAATTGTTAAATGTTGATGAAGATAGGGAAGCTGTGATTTCGTGTATAGGGCAAGGAGGAATAACATCTTGTAGGAGTGAGGAAGAGCCAGTTGTGAGTGTGGGGGAAGTTCGTGAGGCAGTAGGTAAAATGAAAGGGGGTAAGGCAGCCGGGATTGATGGGATAAAGATAGAAATGTTAAAAGCAGGTGGGGATATAGTTTTGGAGTGGTTGGTGCAATTATTTAATAAATGTATGGAAGAGGGTAAGGTACCTTGGGATTGGCAGAGAGCATGCATAGTTCCTTTGTATAAAGGCAAAGGGGATAAAAGAGAGTGCAAAAATTATAGGGGGATAAGTCTGCTGAGTATACCTGGTAAAGTGTATGGTAGAGTTATTATTGAAAGAATTAGGAGTAAGACGGAGAATAAGATAGCAGATGAACAAGGAGGCTTTAGGAAAGGTAGGGGGTGTGTGGACCAGGTGTTTACAGTGAAACATATAAGTGAACAGTATTTAGATAAGGCTAAAGAGGTATTTGTGGCATTTATGGATTTGGAAAAGGCGTATGACAGGGTGGATAGGGGGGCAATGTGGCAGATGTTGCAAGTGTATGGTGTAGGAGGTAGGTTACTGAAAGCAGTGAAGAGTTTTTACGAGGATAGTGAGGCTCAAGTTAGAGTATGTAGGAAAGAGGGAAATTATTTCCCAGTAAAAGTAGGCCTTAGACAAGGATGTGTGATGTCACCGTGGTTGTTTAATATATTTATAGATGGGGTTGTAAGAGAAGTAAATGCGAGGGTCTTGGCAAGAGGCGTGGAGTTAAAAGATAAAGAATCACACACAAAGTGGGAGTTGTCACAGTTGCTCTTTGCTGATGACACTGTGCTCTTGGGAGATTCTGAAGAGAAGTTGCAGAGACTGGTGGATGAATTTGGTAGGGTGTGCAAAAGAAGAAAATTAAAGGTGAATACAGGAAAGAGTAAGGTTATGAGGATAACAAAAAGATTAGGTGATGAAAGATTGAATATCAGATTGGAGGGAGAGAGTATGGAGGAGGTGAATGTATTCAGATATTTGGGAGTGGACGTGTCAGCGGATGGGTCTATGAAAGATGAGGTGAATCATAGAATTGATGAGGGAAAAAGAGTGAGTGGTGCACTTAGGAGTCTGTGGAGACAAAGAACTTTGTCCTTGGAGGCAAAGAGGGGAATGTATGAGAGTATAGTTTTACCAACACTTTTATATGGGTGTGAAGCATGGGTGATGAATGTTGCAGCGAGGAGAAGGCTGGAGGCAGTGGAGATGTCATGTCTGAGGGCAATGTGTGGTGTGAATATAATGCAGAGAATTCGTAGTTTGGAAGTTAGGAGGAGGTGCGGGATTACCAAAACTGTTGTCCAGAGGGCTGAGGAAGGGTTGTTGAGGTGGTTCGGACATGTAGAGAGAATGGAGCGAAACAGAATGACTTCAAGAGTGTATCAGTCTGTAGTGGAAGGAAGGCGGGGTAGGGGTCGGCCTAGGAAAGGTTGGAGAGAGGGGGTAAAGGAGGTTTTGTGTGCGAGGGACTTGGACTTCCAGCAGGTATGCATGAGCGTGTTTGATAGGAGTGAATGGAGACAAATGGTTTTTAATACTTGACGTGCTGTTGGAGTGTGAGCAAAGTAACATTTATGAAGGGGTTCAGGGAAACCGGCAGGCCGGACTTGAGTCCTGGAGATGGGAAGTACAGTGCCTGCACTCTGAAGGAGGGGTGTTAATGTTGCAGTTTAAAAACTGTAGTGTAAAGCATCCTTCTGGCAAGACAGTGATGGAGTGAATGATGGTGAAAGTTTTTCTTTTTCGGGCCACCCTGCCTTGGTGGGAATCGGCCAGTGTGATAATAAATAATAAAAAAATATATTGTACAAAGGGGTACATGTTTGTGTGTGTGTGTGTGTGTGTGTGTTTATTTATTTTTTTTTTTTTTTAACAAGTCGGCCAGCTCCCACCGAGGCAGGGCGACCCAAAAAGAAAGAAAATCCCCAAAAAGAAAATACTTTCATCATCTTTCAACACATTCACCTCACTCACACATAATCACTGTTTTTGCAGAGGTACTCAGAATACAACAGTTTAGAAGTATATATGTATAAAGATACACAACATATCCCTCCAAACTACCAATATCCTAAACCCTTCCTTTAAAGTGCAGGCATTATACTTCCCATTTCCAAGACACAAGTCCGGCTCTATAAAATAACCGGTTTTCCCTAAATCCCTTCACTAAATATTACCCTGCTCACACTCCAACAGCTTGTCAGGTCCCAAATACCATTCGTCTCCATTCACTCCTATCTAACACGCTCACGCATACTTGCTGGAAGTCCAAGCTCCTCACCCACGAAACCTCCTGTACCCCCTCCCTCCAACCTTTTCGAGGACGACCCCTAGCCCGCATTCCTTCCCCTACAGATTTATACGTTCTCCATGTCACTCTACTTTGATCCATTCTCTCTAAATGACCAAACCACCTCAACAACCCCTCTTCAGCCCTCTGACTAATACTTTTAATAACTCCACACCTTCTAATTTCTACACTCCGAGTTTTCTGCATAATACATGTATTTACACCACACATTGCCCTTAGAAAGGACATCACTGCCTCCAAAAGCCTCCTCGCTGCAGCTTTTACAACCCAAGCTTCACACTCATATAAGAGTGTTGGTACTACTATACTTTCATACATTCCCTTCTTTGCCTCCTTAGATAACATTTTTTGTCTCCACATATACCTCAATGCACCACTCACCTTTTTTCCTTCATCAATTCTATGATTAACCTCATCCTTCATAAATCCATCTGCTGACACGTCAATTTCCAAATGTCTGAAAACATTCATGTCTTCCATACTCCTCCTCCCCAATTTGATATCTAATTTTTTTTTACCTAAATCATTAGATACCCTCATCACCTTACTCTTTTCTATGTTTACTTTCAACTTTCTACCTTTACACACACTCCCACAAATTTCTCTTTAGAGTCTCTCATAAGCACAGTATCATCAGCAAAAAGTAACTGTGTCATTTCCCATTTTGTATTTGATTCCCCATAATTTAATCCCACCCCTCTCCCGAGCACCCTAGCATTTACTTCTTTTACAACCCCATCTATAAATATATTGAACAACCATGGTGACATTACACATCCCTGTCTAAGACCTACTTTGACCAGGAAGTAGGCTTCCTCTCTTCTACACACCCTAACCTGAGCCTCACTATCCTCATAAAAACTCTTTACAGCATTTAGTAACTTACCGCCTATTCCATATACTTGCAACATCTGCCACATTGCTCCCCTATCCACTCTGTCATATGCCTTTTCTAAATCCATAAATGCAATAAAAACTTCCCTACCTTTATCTAAATACTGTTCACATATATGCTTCAATGTAAACACTTGATCTACACATCCCCTACCCACTCTAAAACCTCCTTGCTCATCCGCAATTCTACATTCTGTCTTACCTCTAATTCTTTCAATAATAACCCTAATGTACACTTTTCCTGGTATACTCATTACACTTATTCCTCTATAATTTTTACGGTCTCTTTTGTCCCCCTTCCCTTTATATAAAGGGACTATACATGCTCTCTGCCAATCCCTAGATATCTTCCCCTCTTTCATACATTTATTAAACAAAAATACCAACCACTCCAACACTATATCCCCCCCTGCTTTTAACATTTCTGTCATGATCCCATCAGTTCCAGCTGCTTTACCCCCTTTCATTCTACATAATGCCTCATGCACCTCCCCCACACTCACAACATCCTGCTCTTCTTCACTCCTAAAAGATGGTATACCTCCCTGGCCAGTGCATGAAATTACCGCCTTCCTTTCTTCGTCAACATTTAAAAGTTCCTCAAAATATTCTTGCCCAATACTTCCATCTCCCCATCTACTAACTCCCCTACTCTCTTTTTAACTGACAGATCCATTCGTTCCCTAGGCTTTCTTAACTTGTTTAACTCACTCCAAAATTTTTTCTTATTTTCATTAAAATTTCTTGACAGTGCCTCTCCCACTCTATCATCTGCTCTGCTTTTGCACTCTCTCACCACTCTCTTCACCTTCCTTTTACTCTCCATATACTCTACTCTTCTTATAACACTTCTGCTTTGTAAAAACCTCTCATAAGCTACATTTTTCTCTTTTATCACACCCTTTACTTCATCATTCCACCAGTCACTCCTCTTTCCTCCTGCCCCCACCCTCCTATAACCAGGTAGTAGGTTGGTAGACAGCACCCGCCCAGGGAGGTACTACCGTCCTGCCAAGTGAGTGTAAAATGAAAGCCTGTAATTGTTTTACATGATGGTAGGATTGCTGGTGTCCTTTTTTCTGTCCTATGAACATGCAAGATTTCAGGTATGTCTTGCTACTTCTACTTACACTTAGGTCACACTACACATACATGTACAAGCACATATATACACACCCCTCTGGGTTTTCTTCTATTTTCTTTCTAGTTCTTATTCTTGTTTATTTCCTCTTATCTCCATGGGGAAGTGGAACAGAATTCTTCCTCTGTAAGCGATGCGCGTTGTAAGAGGCGACTAAAATGCCGGGAGCAAGGGGCTAGTAACCCCTTCTCCTGTATATATTACTAAATGTAAAAGGATAAACTTTCGTTTTTTCTTTTGGGCCACCCCGCCTCGGTGGGATATGGCCGGTGTGTTGAAAGAAAGAAAGATATATTTTAGTACACTGGCCATCTCCCACCTAGATAAGATGACCCACAAAAGAGGGAGCATTCCCTTCCCTGTCATTCCTTCAGTCACTGTCTTGCCAGAAGCATGCTTGCATCACACTTCCAATAACCCTCTGAACCGTAACATGCTCATTCCTCATTTAATATTTCCAACTTAAGAATCTAGTTCAAAAGAGACAAATGTGTCATTATATCTCCATGCTTATCTCTGTAATATATTAACAGGCTGAGTTAGCAGAACAAAAGGAACGCGAACATAAGCTGGAACAAGAAATGGGTGCTGCCATTACAAGTCGATCACGTTTGGAAGATGAAGTCGCTAATCTCCGTAAAAAATTATTTGACACCCAGCGATCCGTTCAGCGCTCACAAAGGGACAAGGAGAGTTATCTGGTAAGGTAAATGGTTTATACTCTCTGAAGTAAACAAATTTCAGCTTAGGGGAAAAGTAATTCAAGTTACTGGTTGCAGGTGTACTCCAGGTATACTACAAGTTACTAAGGATTTGCCGTGACTTATTCAGTGTAATGCAATAACTAGAAGTGAGATACTATATAATATTTCAGAGAAGACTTTGACTTTTGGGATTATTAACTCTGCATGTTTATTAACCCAGGATAACTCAAGAAAGCCAAGTAATGTGGCTGATTTCCACTGGAGTCCTTTGGTCCTGTTCCCCAGGATGCAACTTACAGCAGTTGACTAACACCCAAGTACTGGATTGCAGAAGATCACTGATTATCTGGTAGCCTTGTAGAGGAGGGTGTGCCACATTTTCAACCATACTGGGGGATCACATCATTTTCTTTATGGTTCCTTTTTCGTGGGAATTTTGTTTTTAGCATTATCAGCTAAGATGGCAGATTGAAAAAGACCGCTGGTTAATGTTAAGCGCTGAGTAACTGATTTACAATAATTGATGATATATTGTGTTATTATTATACTATTATTATTATTATTGGTAGTAGTAGTAGTAGTATTACTGTAGTAGTATTATACGATGACACTGTATATAATTTCCAATCTTGCTCCGGCATGATAGTGGCTTTCTTTGTACGTAGCAAACCAAAAACTATAATTACACATTGTATCTTTATATTTCAGACAAGTCAAGCACAGGTGAAGGTACTAACAAGTGAGAAAGAAGCCTTACAGTGGGAGTTTGAGGTTCTCAACAAGAAAGCTGAAACGGTATGCTTTGTGTTGCTTTGCCTTCATTTTATTTTACTATTTATTCACTTGAAACTCAAACTTTATTTTTTTTGAACATTCAGTAATATTGGAGAGAGATGTTACAAAGTACTGATAAATGAAAAGAAGAAAGAGAAATTCAGTATAGTGCAACCCTTTATTGACGTTTTTCCTGTGTAACTTAATAAAGCCCACTGTGTGGGCAAAACAGAGAAGAAAAGTACACCTACCATCCGACTTACGACCTGCTCGACTTACGACCACTGGACTTACAACCGTGTTTTTTATGCCAAATTTCTGGGAAATAAACAACTATTTGTGTTGTACACAGTGTTTATTCTAAACCTTACAGTATAAAATACAGTACTAACAACATAAAAAGTAAAGTAAAAAATGAAATACCAAAATAAAACAATAAAATAAAGTCATTACAAAAATGTTTTGTTGATATTCAGTAGTAAAGTTCGACTTACGAACATTTCGACTTACGACCGGTTTCTCGGAACCGAACTCGGTCGTAAGTCGGATGGTAGGTGTAATTGGCTCTGCACTTATCATTAACTTCAATGTCAACCAGAATAACAAAAGAATTCTACAACTTAGTTAACCTCTTGCCAGAAAACTAGAATACTTGGGAATCAATATGGGATAACCCCCACACTGCTTATTTTTCTTCACCTCACTGCTGTTCACTGTACTGTATATTTGCTCATCATCCTTACCAAGTTTCTCTGTGATTTAATAAAGCTCAGTGTGTGGGCAGAACATCGCTATGAAGGTCTATATACGTAACTGCATTTGTCTCATTTTTAACTTAACCTTGCTAAACTTTATGTAATATACCCTATCTTAGAACTTTAATATCCTTCATGCAGATGTCTTATGTTGGGAAGGGCTCTCTAGACAAGGAATTTGAGCTACCTTTCCCTTTAATCAAAGTCCACAAGTGCTGCATGGCCCCTGCAGGTTTAGTGCTTTTCCATGAATTTAATAATAACTATTGTAGTGTGAGCAGGGTAATATTTTGTGAAGGGATTCAGGGAAACCGGTTAGCTGGACTTGAGTCCTGGAGGTGGGAAGTGCAATGCCTGCACTTTAAAGGAAGGGTTTGGGATAATGACTATTTGAATTATTGTTATAATCAAGGGGGAAGCGCTAAACCCGGAGGATTATAAGCGCCTGGGGGGGGGGATGTGGAAGGCATTCAGGCTTAATTCGGGGAACTGGAGCACAGATCCAATTCCCTAAATCAAGAGCCCCTCACCAACATCAAGGAACCTTCCTTGAGGGGTGACTATTTGAAGTGACATCTGAACTGTCTTATCTGAGCACCTCGGCAAAGACAGAGATTATGTGTGAATGATGGTGAAAATGTTTTTGTTTTTGGGTCACCCTGCCTCAGTGGGAGACGGCCAATGTGTTAAAAAATATAAAAATAATTACAATTTCTTTTCCTGGTGGCAAATTTTCAGATAACCTAAATATTCTGTTTTGGGAAATAGTAATTTTGAATGTCCAGTTAGCATGATTCTTCAATTATGATGATGCAGTAATCATTTGTTTCCTAATTTTATAAATTACTTGCAGATTGAGCGGGAACGAAATGAGCTGTATGATCACTTTGTTGCTGTAGTCGGAGAAGTGCAGCAACGCAGTGAACTTAGGAATATTGTGCTGGAAAAGAGATTAAACCAGGTAAATCAAATGCTTATTTCAATCAGCAACCACCCAGGGAGGTACTACTGTCCTGCCAAGTGAGTGTAAAATGAAAGCCTGTAATTGCTTTGTGAATATCAAATGGTATACAATACCGACAGGTTGGTAGATAAGACACATAGGCAACATTTAGGCAACTTTATTCCGAATCGTTTCGCCTACACAGTAGGCTTCTTCAGTCAAGTACAGAAAGTAGGCAGGAGCAGTAGAGATGTGAAGACGATGTAATCAGTCCATCACCCTTGAAGTCGTAGATTTGAGGTTGTCAGTCCCTCAGCCTGGAGAAGTTCTGTTCCAAAGTCTGGAACTAACTGAAGATCAAATGACAGTGTTGAGACTTAAATACTGTCGGAAGGAGAGGTGCAGAGTAGTAGTAGTGAGAATGTAGCCACTGAGAAGTCATGTCCCTCTCAGATCAAACACCCAAGGTGTCCAAGGTGTTTTCTCTTCTGTACCAAGATGCCATTTTGTTGCAGTGTCTGACAGAGTGAATATCAAAATGGTATACAATACCGACAGGTTGGTAGATAAGACACATAGGCAACATTTAGGCAACTTTATTCCTCTCCTTCGGACAGTCTCAACACTGTCGTTTGATCTTCAGTTAGTTCCAGACTTTGGAACAGAACTTCTCCAGGCTGAGGGACTGACAACCTCAAATCTACGACTTCAAGGGTGATGGACTGATTACATCGTCTTCACATCTCTACTGCTTCTGCCTACTTTCTGTACTTGACTGAAGAAGCCTACTGTGTAGGCGAAACATTTTGGAATAAAGTTGCCTAAATGTTGCCTATGTGTCTTATCTACCACTGTAATTGCTTTACACGATGGTAGGATTGCTGGTGTCGTTTTTTCTGTCTCATAAACATGAAAGATTTCAGGTATGTCTTGCTACTTCTACTTACACTTAGGTCACACCACACATACATGTTTTTTATTTTTTTTAACAAGTCGGCCATCTCCCACCAAGGCAGGGTGACCCAAAGAGAAAAAAAATCCCCAAAAAGAAAATGCTTTCATCATAATTCAACACTTTCACCTCACTCACACATAATCACTGTTATTGCAGAGGTGCTCAGAATACAAGAGTTTAGAAGTATATATGTATAAAGATACACAACATATCCTTCCAAACTGCCAATATCCTAAACCCCTCTTTTAAAGTGCAGGCATAGTACTTCCCATTTCCAGGACTCAAGTCTGGTTATATAAAATAACCGGTTTCCCTGAATCCCTTCACTAAATATTACCCTGCTCACACTCCAACAGCTTGTCAGGTCCCAAAAACCATTCGTCTCCATTCACTCCTATCTTACATGCTCACACACGCTTGCTGGAAGTCCAAGTCCCACACCCACAAAACCTCATTTACCCCCTCCCTCCAACCTTTTCAAGGACGACCCCTGCCCCGCCTTCCTTCCCCTACAGATTTATACACTCTCCATGTCATTCTACTTTGATCCAGTCTCTCTAAATGACCAAACCACCTCAACAACCCCTCTTCAGCCCTCAGACTAATACTTTTATTAACTCCACACCTTCTCCTAATTTCCACACTCCGAATTTTCTGCATAACATTTACGCTACACATTGCCCTTAGACAGGACATTTCCTGCCTCCAACCATCTCCTCGCTGCTGCATTTACAACCCAAGCTTCACACCCATGTATGAGTGTTGGTACCACTATACTTTCATACATTCCCTTCTTTGCCTCCATAGATAACGTTTTTTTGCCTCCACATATACCTCAATGCACCACTCACCTTTTTTCCTTCATCAATTCTATGATTATCCTCATCCTTCATAAATCCATCCGCTGACACGTCAACTCCCAAATACCTGAAAACATTCACTTCTTCCATATTCCTCCTCTCCAATATGATATCCAGTTTTTCTTTATCTAAATCATTTGATACCCTCATCACCTTACTCTTTTCTATGTTCAGTTTCAACTTTCTACCTTTACACACACTCCCAAATTCGTCCACTAACCTTTGCAATTTCTCTTTAGAGTCTCCCATAAGCACAGTATCATCAGCAAAAAGTAACTGTGTCACTTCCCATTTTGTATTTAACTACCCATAATTTAATCCCACCCCTCTCCTGAACACCCTAGCATTTACTTCTTTTACAACCCCATCTATAAATATATTGAACAACCATGGTGACATTACACATCCCTGTCTAAGACCTAATTTTACCAGGAAGTAGTCTCCCTCTCTTCTACACACCCTAACCTGAGCCTCACTGTCCTCATAAAAACTCATTACAGGATTTAGTAACTTACCACTTATTCCATATACTTGCAACATCTGCCACATTGCTCCCCTATCCACTCTGTCATATGCCTTTTCTAAATCCATAAATGCAATAAAAACTTCCCTACCTTTATCTAAATACTGTTCACGTATATGCTTCAATGTAAACACCTGATCTGCACATCCCCTACCCACTCTAAAACCTCCTTGCTCATCCGCAATACTACATTCTGCCTTACCTCTAATTCTTTCAATAATAACCCTAATGTACACTTTTCCTGGTATACTCTGTAAACTAATTCCTCTATAATTTTTACAATCTCTTTTGCCCCCCTTCCCTTTATATAAAGGAACTATACTATTACTCTTTGTCAATCCCTAGGTACCTTCCCCTCTTTCATAATTTATTAGACAAAAATAGGGGTCGGCCTAGGAAAGGTTGGAGGGAGGGGGTAAAGGAGGTTTTGTGTGCGAGGGGCTTGGACTTCCAGCAGGCATGCATGAGCGTGTTTGATAGGAGTGAATGGAGACAAATGGTTTTTAATACTTGACGTGCTGTTGGAGTGTGAGCAAAGTAACATTTATGAAGGGATTCAGGGAAACCGGCAGGCCGGACTTGAGTCCTGGAGATGGGAAGTACAGTGCCTGCACTCTGAAGGAGGGGTGTTAATGTTGCAGTTTAAAAACTGTAGTGTAAAGCACCCTTCTGGCAAGACAGTGATGGAGTGAATGATGGTGAAAGTTTTTCTTTTTCGGGCCACCCTGCCTTGGTGGGAATCGGCCAGTGTGATAATAAAAAAAAAAAAAAAAAAAATACCAACCACTCCAACTCTATATCCCCCCCTGTTTTTAACATTTCTGTCATGATCCCATCAGTTCCAGCTGCTTTACCCCCTTTCATTCTACATAATGCCTCACACACCCTCCCCTACACTCACATCCTGCTCTTCTTCACTCCTAAAAAATGGTTTACCTCCATGGCCAATGCATGAAATTACCGCCTTCCTTTCTTTGTCGACATTTAAAAGTTCCTCAAAATATTCCTGCCATCTACCCATCACCTCCATCTCACCATCTACTAACTCCCCTACTCTGTTTTTAACTGACAAATCCATTCTTTCCCTAGGCTTTCTTAACTTATTTAACTCACTCCATATATATACACAGTCCTAGGACCTGTGCTGTTTTTGGTATATGTGAATGACGTAACGGAAGGAATAGACTCAGAAGTGTCTTTGTTTGCAGATGATGTGAAGTTAATGAGGAGAATCAAATCGGTCGAGGATTAGGCAGGACTACAAAGAGACCTGGACATGCTACAAGCCTGGTCCAGCAACTGGCTCCTTGAATTTAATCCTGCCAAATGCAAAGTCATGAGGATTGGGGAAGGGTAGAGAAGACCGCATACACAGTATAGTCTGGGTGGCCAAAGACTGCAAACCTCGCTCAAGGAAAAAGATCTTGGGGTGAATATAACACTGAGCACATCTCCTGAGGCGCACATTAATCAGATAACTGCTGCAGCGTACGAGCGTCTGGCAAACCTAAGGATAACGTTCCGATATCTCAGTAAGGAATCGTTCAAGACTCTGTAAACCATTTACGTCAGGCCCATACTGGAGTATGCAGCACCAGTTTGGAATCTACACCTGGTCAAGCATGTCAAGAAATTAGAGAAGTACAAAGGTTTGCAACAAGACTAGTCCCAGAGCTAAGGGGATTGTCCTATGAAGAAAGGTTAAGGGAAATCGGCCTGACGACACTGGAGGACAGGAGGGTGAGGGGAAACACGATAACGACATATAAAATACTGCACGGAATAGACAAGGTGGACAAAGACGGGATGTTCCAGAGATAGGACACAGAAACAAGAGGTCACAATTGGAAGTTGAAGACTCAGATGAATCAAAGGGATGTTAGGAAGTATTTCTTCAGTCATAGAGTTGTCAGGCAGTAGAATAGCCTAGAAAGTGACGTAGTGGAGGCAGGAACCATACATAGTTTTAAGACGAGGTTTGATAAAGCTCATGGAGCAGGGAGAGAGAGGGCCCAGTAGCAGTCAGTGAAGAGGCAGGCCCAGGAGCTATTACTCGACCCCTGCAACCACAAATAGGTGAGCACACCCCTCTGGGTTTTCTTCTATTTTCTTTCTAGTTCTTATTCTTGTTTATTTCCTCTTATCTCCATGGGTAAGTGGAACAGAATTCTTCCTCCGTAAGCCATGCGTGTTGTAAGAGGCGACTAAAATGCCAGGAGCAAGGGGCTAGTAACCCCTTCTCCTGTATATGTTACTAAATTTAAAAAGAGAAACTTTTGTTTTTCTTTTTGGGCCACCCTGCCTCGGTGGGATACGGCCGGTGTGTTGAAAGAAAGAAAGAAAGAAAAGATTTTTTTTTTATTGCAAAGTTACAGTAGATATAGATAAAGAGACAGCGTAGGCATAATGCACAGATTAACATTTTACAAATCACATTGTGCTTGGTACTTTCAGCAGGATCTAAATTAGTACTGTAATAATACATTTAGAATCTTCAAAAATATAAAAATGCAGCAATTATGTAAGTCAGTAAGGCAAGATTTATTGATTTTTAATTTCATTAAGAACATTAGTTTTTTAATTCAGTCAGATATTTCTCACTTCAGTCATTGGAGATAACTTCTGCAAAGACTAAACAATCATAATTCCTCTGTGTTTTAAGTTCTTCCAAGCCTGGTATATCATGTCTTTTCAGTCTTGTGTTCTTATGTTTCTCTAGATCTTCCATTGCCTATCCTCTGAAATTGCACATCCATCATCGTTTTGATGTGAAACATCCATCTACTCTCTCTCTCTTGATGGTTTGTTAAGTTAGAATTTGTCAAGTGTATGTGTGTTGTTAAAGACTGCACGTTACCAGTACACAACCAGTCAAGGATGCTTTAATCCCTAAAATTGGGATTAAGGTAAGCTTAGGCATATGTACACTGAGAGGAGATATACACTTGTTTTATACATACGTCTTAGTGTGCACATACGCTTGAGATATATACACCTACTGTGGAAATTATTTAATTTCCGAAGCTATAGTGCCTAATAAGTGTTTAATGTGTTGATTTGGGTCAAAATGTATTTGTATTTTGAACAGAACCAACCGGGTTCGCCCTGCGCCTGCGCGGATGTGCGGGGGGGGACAGGTTGACTCAGGGCATGGGTTGGCGGCAGTGTTTTCAATGTAGTGAGGAGGCTGTGAAAACATGGGATCAGGCAATTGGCGTTCACGGCGGCCTAAGGATTAATATGGGCCTCACTTCCTAATAGGAAGTGTCGTAACTGTTCCTGGTGAAGAGTGAGGGAATGTGATTTACGTGACCGTAATAAAGTGGTAAAATGAGTGGATAATAGTAGGACCGGGGGTGACGGGTGCGCCGCCATGGAATGTGTCCAGGGGAAATTACCCGTGAGTTAATCCTCACTCATCGGTCTCAGATCTTAATGGAGTGACCTCTAATGTGTATAATAATTATGAGACGTTAAATCGTCTTGTGAATGGTAATGTAATCAGTGATAATAACATTAAGTTAAGAGAATGCGGGAAGTGAAATAAATCGCCCTGCTCCGAGTGAACGCGTGGTTCTCGTCCCGAGGATAGTGAAGTTTTATGGAATCACGACTTCTAAACCGGGACAAACCAACGGATACCTCGTCCTGCTGGAATAAGAACCGTGTCGGTGTAGCAGGACATCGAAATGAGATGGTGAATGGAGGAAATAAGGAGCATCAATCACCCACAGTTAAGTAACCTTTCTAGTTATAGCAGACTGATACTGGCCAGTTAGGTATGTTTTAATTGGATAGGTTATGGGTGATCCAGCCACATCAAGTGACCACCAGAGAATATCTGGTAAGTGGTGGGATTATGTACAAATGTTTTTTCTTGATAGATGTATCCATGTGTAACCTAACCCCCTCCCCCCTTATTCAGTTAAACTAATATAATTTATACAGTCCACAATTAATTAGTAGCGCCGTACTTGAGGGTGCTATTCAATTTATGCTGGTCTCGGATAGATATGGATAAGATTGTGAAGGTCGAGGGGCCACCTGCAGTGACCAGAGGTGGTTAAGTTTTCTCACATGTCTACACGGGTGACTGTGGTAAACAATATAATTGTTGTTTCCCAATGAGATTACTCGTATGCATGTATGTTGAGGTATGTACAAGTAATCACCCCTATAACATTTTCCATATCTGCCCGCTGGTCCTTCCTGAACCGGTTGCAATCAGTGAAAAATTAATTGAATTAATTACTTAATAATTAAGTGACTGATTGAAGAAAGTGGGTATAGGGTACACAAATTTAATCGGTCGTGTGGTGGATTATAATTTTTTTTTTTTTTTTTTTTTTTTTTTTTTCAACAAGTCGGCCGTCTCCCACCGAGGCAGGGTGACCCAAAAAAGAAAGAAAATCCCCAAAAAGAAAATACTTTCATCATCATTCAACACTTTCACCACACTCGCACATTATCACTGTTTTTGCAGAGGTGCTCAGAATACAACAGTCTAGAAGCATAAACATATAAAGATACACAACATATCCCTCCAAACTGCCAATATCCCAAACCCCTCCTTTAAAGTGCAGGCATTGTACTTCCCATTTCCAGGACTCAAGTCCGACTATATGAAAATAACCGGTTTCCCTGAATCCCTTCACTAAATATTACCCTGCTCACACTCCAACAGATCGTCAGGTCCCAAGTACCATTCGTCTCCATTCACTCCTATCTAACACGCTCACGCACGCTTGCTGGAAGTCCAAGCCCCTTACCCACAAAACCTCCTTTACCCCCTCTCTCCAACCCTTTCGAGGACGACCCCTACCCCGCCTTCCTTCCCCTATAGATTTATATGCTTTCCATGTCATTCTACTGTGATCCATTCTCTCTAAATGACCAAACCACCTCAACAACCCCTCTTCTGCCCTCTGACTAATACTTTTATTAACTCCACACCTTCTCCTAATTTCCACACTCCGAATTTTCTGCATAATATTTACACCACACATTGCCCTTAAACAGGACATCTCCGCTGCCTCCAACCGTCTCCTCGCTGCTGCATTTACCACCCAAGCTTCACACCCATATAAGAGTGTTGGTACTACTATACTTTCATACATTCCCTTCTTTGCCTCCATAGATAACGTTTTTTGACTCCACATATACCTCAACGCACCACTCACCTTTTTTCCCTCATCAATTCTATGATTAACCTCATCCTTCATAAATCCATCCGCCGACACGTCAACTCCCAAGTATCTGAAAACATTCACTTCTTCCATACTCCTCCTCCCCAATTTGATATCCAATTTTTCTTTATCTAAATCATTTGACACCCTCATCACCTTACTCTTTTCTATGTTCACTTTCAACTTTCTACCTTTACACACATTCCCAAACTCATCCACTAACCTTTGCAATTTTTCTTTAGAATCTCCCATAAGCACAGTATCATCAGCAAAAAGTAACTGTGTCAATTCCCATTTTGAATTTGATTCCCCATAATTTAATCCCACCCCTCTCCCAAACACCCTAGCATTTACTTCCTTTACAACCCCATCTATAAATATATTAAACAACCATGGTGACATTACACATCCCTGTCTAAGACCTACTTTTACCGGGAAGTAGTCTCCCTCTCTTCTACACACCCTAACCTGAGCCTCACTATCCTCATAAAAACTCTTTACAGCATTTAATAACTTACCACCTATTCCATATACTTGCAACATCTGCCACATTGCTCCTCTATCCACTCTATCATATGCCTTTTCTAAATCCATAAATGCAATAAAAACTTCCCTATCTTTATCTAAATACTGTTCACATATATGCTTCAATGTAAACACCTGATCTACACATCCCCTACCCACTCTAAAACCTCCTTGCTCATCCGCAATCCTACATTCTGTCTTACCTCTAATTCTTTCAATTATAACCCTACCGTACACTTTTCCTGGTATACTCAGTAAGCTTATTCCTCTATAATTTTTACAGTCTCTTTTGTCCCCTTTCCCTTTATATAAAGGGACTATACATGCTCTCTGCCAATCCCTAGGTACCTTCCCCTCTTTCATACATTTATTAAACAAAAGTACCAACCACTCCAACACTATATCCCCCCCTGCTTTTAACATTTCTGTCATGATCCCATCAGTTCCAGCTGCTTTACCCCCTTTCATTTTACGTAATGCCTCACGTACCTCCCCCACACTTACATTCTGCTCTTCTTCACTCCTAAAAGATGGTATACCTCCCTGACCAGTGCATGAAATTACTGCCTCTGTTTCTTCCTTAACATTTAAAAGTTCCTCAAAATATTCTCGCCATCTACCCAATACCTCCATCTCCCCATCTACTAACTCCCCTACTCTGTTTTTAACTGACAAATCCATATTTTCCCTAGGCTTTCTTAACTTGTTTAACTCACTCCAAAATTTTTTCTTATTTTCATTAAAATTTCTTGACAGTGCCTCTCCCACTCTATCATCTGCTCTCCTTTTGCACTCTCTCACCACTCTCTTTACCTTTCTTTTACTCTCCATATACTCTGCTCTTCTTATAACACTTCTGCTTTGTAAAAACCTCTCATAAGCTACCTTTTTCTCTTTTATCACACCCTTTACTTCATCATTCCACCAATCACTCCTCTTTCCTCCTGCCCCCACCCTCCTATAACCACAAACTTCTGCCCCACATTCTAATACTGCATTTTTAAAACTATTCCAACCCTCTTCAACCCCCCCACTACTCATCTTTGCACTAGCCCACCTTTCTGCCAATAGTCGCTTATATCTCACCCGAACTTCCTCCTCCCTTAGTTTATACACTTTCACCTCCCTCTTACTTGTTGTTGCCACCTTCCTCTTTTCCCATCTACCTCTTACTCTAACTGTAGCTACAACTAAATAATGATCCGATATATCAGTTGCCCCTCTATAAACATGTACATCCTGGAGCCTACCCATCAACCTTTTATCCACCAATACATAATCTAATAAACTACTTTCATTACGTGCTACATCATACCTTGTATATTTATTTATCCTCTTTTTCATAAAATATGTATTACTTATTACCAAATTTCTTTCTACACATAGCTCAATTAAAGGCTCCCCATTTACATTTACCCCTGGCACCCCAAATTTACCTACTACTCCCTCCATAACATTTTTACCCACTTTAGCATTAAAATCCCCAACCACCATTACTCTCACACTTGATTCAAAACTCCCCACGCATTCACTCAACATTTCCCAAAATCTCTCTCTCTCTCTCCCAATTAATTACTAGCACATGGGTGGCTAGGATTTATACAAGAGTAAAGTGCAAGAATTACTCTCACAAGGTGTCTACTTAAGTTGTGTAATTGGTGATTATTAATTCCCTAAACATGGCTGGGTCTGAGGAAGTTAGTGCGGCTGGCAAGTCCATGGATGCCAAAGCAGAGAAAGCGTCACTATAAGCTCGGAAGGGTCATGTTACTAAATCATACAACAAGTGTATGGAGTTAATGAGACAAGAAACGGTAAACCCTGATGAATTAAAATTACACCTAGATGCCTTAGAAAATAGATATGAGTCATATTAATTGTGGTATAAGGACTGTGAGAGCGATCTTCTGGTGAATTGTGCAGATGATGCTGAAAGGGAGTGGCTGTTGGATCAATATTATGAAGTGGAGGACAACATTGTGTCCTGCAAAACTAAGGCTTTAGAGAAGGTAAAGGGTGTAAACAATGTTGTTGGTCAACCTAGTAAGGAAAATCAGAGGTGTCTACCAAAACTCCCAGAATTATGCATGCCTGTTTTTAATCCGGGAGAAAACTGGGGTTTTGGTCTATCTTTAAAGCAGTCGTACATGATAGGAGTGATCTTGCAAGTGTTACCAAATTATGCTATTTAAAGGGACAAGTAAGGGGAGATGCGCATGTTCTCATACAAGCATTCCCAAATGTAGATGACTCCTATAGTGAGGCAGTTGACTTGTTGGAGGTCACTTATGGTAACTTGGAGCAAAGCAGGCTGGATCTAGTAGCTAATTTGGCTAGTTTGAAGACTCCAGATCACAACCGCAACGGCTTACAGCAATTTAGGATCAAACTAGAAAGCACTCTTAAGACCTTGAGTAATAAATATGATCTGGAGGGAGCAGAGTGGTTGTTGAGTGCCTTGATTCAGAATAAATTGAACCACAAGACAGTAGAGTGGCTATCTAACAGATATCACAAGGGTTACTTCGGGTTGGAAGAAATAAGAGTGGGCCTGCAGGAGCTAATTGTCCAACTGCAGACCAGCCAACCCATTACCTCTAGGAATACCACATCTACAGACCCCAGTGCACCTGTCAAGTTCCACAAAAGGAAACTTTATCTCAATATCAATAATCATAAGTCACCTACTAAACGGGGTTATGTAGGCACATATCAAGTGACAGGGGGCAGTAATAGTGGTTCTCCACATCAAAGCAAGAGGAGGAAGTACCACAATAAGGGTAGCCCAGTTGATAAGAGGTCAGGCAAAGAAAGGAGAGATTGTATCTTCTGCAACGGTACTCATTTCTCTAAGAACTGTAATGCCTATAATTCATGGGATGTTAAAGTGGAAAGATTGGAAGAGCTTGCTAGATGTATCAGGTGTCTAGGAAATCATAATATAAGGGATTGCCATGCTAACTTGCACCATTGTTATCAGTGTAACAAGGGAAGAGACAACATAGCTATGTGTAAGGGCGGATCTAATCGTAATGATGGTAACAATAGTACTGATAGTGATAATAACCCGGACACAACAGTAGCCAACTTAAAGATTGCAGCTAATGTCGGTGATGATGGCCTAGCTGAGGTAGCTTTACCGGTGTTGGATGTGGTGATTAATGATAAACGGCGTAAATCCAAAACTGTAACAGCATTACTGGATCAGGGATCACAACGCACCTTCATAAAACGTAATTGCCTTAATGGGATGAAGGTACAAATGGGAGATCCTGCTATAGTCAAGTTATCTGGCTTTCTCTCGAATAAGAAGGCCCAGTCATACGACACTGTTTATGTAACTGTCAGGCTGGGCAATGAGAGAAAACACAATGCCGTAATTGTGGATAGGCTCCCAGAGAAAATATCTACGATAGGGCTTGGTAATGCTACTGAAAGGCTTTCAAGTAAGGTAAATTTGGCACCTTCTGGTGTAAATAATGATTCTGTGGGGCCAATAGATATTTTGATAGGTAGTGACCATTATGCCACCTTTGTATAAAGGGTATGACAAAGAAATGCGGAGTCACCCTTCTAAGGACCGCAGGAGGTCACGTGATGTATGGCAGGCTTCCTCGTACTGATAATGAATGGCTGGAGGAAGCCATAAATACAGTTACGGTGTGTCTTACTCATGAAAGATCACCCCAGTATAAATATATTTCAATAGAGGATGAAGTTGAACCTGTGTATAAATTATGGGAATTGGACAGCATAGGGATCAATGTAAATGAAGAAAGTCCAGATGATTCCTTTACTCAAGAACAATACCAGAAGGATGTTAAATTTGAATCTGGACAATACTGGGTGAGACTTCCGTGGAAGCTGAACCATCCAGACCTACCAACTAATTACCGGATGGCGTATGGACAATTAAAGGCTCAGCTCCACGAACTGAGCAAGACACCAGAACTGTTGACTGCTTACGATGATATAATTAATGAGCAGTTAAATAATAAATTCATAGAGGAGGTACCTCCCGAGCAAGCCCAGATTTATGGTCACTATTTGCCACATCACAGAGTGAAGAAGGATTCTAAGACCACTCCTCTGAGGATTGTGTTTAATTGTAGTGCCAGGAGTAACAAAAATGTACCTAGTTTGAATGACTGTTTGATGACAGGTTCGTCGTTGACGGAAAAACTGGGAGACATATTATTAAACTTCAGGGTTAATTAATGAATTATGCCTTTACGGCGGACATAAGTAAAGCTTTCCTGAGAGTGGGTCTGCAGGAGGCTGACCGGGATTGCACAAGGTTCTTATGGCCCGAGAATCCTAGTGACCCACTTAGTCCCCTGAAGACTTTTCGCTTCAAGAGTGTATTGTTTGGTGCTACCTCCAGTCCGTTCCTACTCCAGGTAACGATAAATGCACACCTTAAGCGTACGGGTGGTCCACTGAGTGGAGTAATGGGTAAATAATTTTATGTGGACAATTTCCTGGGGGTGACATCTACTGAAGAAGAACTAATGAGCAGATATGAAGGGGCTAATGAAATAATGCAAGGTGCAAATATGCCCCTGAAGACTTTTCGCTTCAAGAGTGTATTGTTTGGTGCTACCTCCAGTCCGTTCCTACTCCAGGCAACGATAAATGCACACCTTAAGCGTACGGGTGGTCCACTGAGTGGAGTAATGGGTAAATAATTTTATGTGGACAATTTCCTGGGGGTGACGTCTACTGAAGAAGAACTAATGAGCAGATATGAAGGGGCTAATGAAATAATGCAAGGTGCAAATATGCCCCTGAGGGAATGGAACAGTAATTCGTCCAGTTTAAGGACTCAAATAAATAAAGACAACCCTGGAGTTGAAGTGTATAAATATAGTAATGTGCTGGGACTGACTCGGGACACAGAGAGAGACTTGTTACCGTTAAAGTCTAATAACTACAGCATGCCCAATAAATTAACCAAGAGAGTCTTGCTTGCGGAAGTTTCAAAATGCTTCGATCCACTAGGCTTAGTGTCACCACTTACCATAAGAGGAAAATTGTTGATACAAGAAGCATGGAAGCTTAAGAGTGCTTGGGATGAAACCCTACCTGAGGAATTTGTTGAAAGGTGGGAAGAACTAATAGGTGAATATGTAAAATTACCAATGTTGGAGTTCCCACGTAATGTGGCCAGTCAAGATGGAGAAAATGTACTCCACATTTTTTGCGATGCTTCGAAATTAGCATATGGAGCAGTCGCTTACCTTCAATGTAATAGTGCCATTTCTCTTGTTATGTCTAAGGCTAGGGTGGCTCCAATCAAATCACGTACCTTACCTCAGTTGGAATTAACGGCCATTTATGTAGGTGTCAAATTAGCCAATTATATAAGAAATAAATTGCGAGAGATAAATATCAGCGACACCGTAATTTGGTCTGATAATGAGGTATCCTTACAATGGATTCGTAATGGTAACAGTAAGATTGTGTATGTACAAAACAGAGTTGCTGAAATCAATCAATGCAGGAGAAATATAACAGTTTGGGTCAGCACATGTTAACCTTTAATCACATTCCTGGTGACAAGAATCCGGCTGACTTCTTGTCTCGAGGCTTGACTTATGAAAAATTTGTGAGTGCTTTATCGTGATTTAAAGGGCCAAGTTGGCTGGTGGACAAAATTAACTGGCCGGTGCAAAAGGCACATATTGCTCCTGTCGAAATTACGGTGAGCACCACTCCAGTCAGTAGTCCCTCCTTAGCCATTGACATGAATAGGTATTCTTCCTTACCCAAGCTGATTAGCGTGACAAGGTTAGTGTTTAAATTTATAAGTAAGATGAATATCTCATATAATTTTCCCCATCCCCTGAAATACTGGCTACAGAGGGTACAAGAAGAAACCTACAGGGATGAGATTAAATTAATGATGGAAGGAGAAATTGTGAAAGGCTCAATAATAGAAAAGCTGGGGCTGTATTTAGAGGATGATGTAATTAGGCACAGAGGCAGGTTACAAAATGCTGAATTGGGGGAATATGCTAAGCACCCTATCTTGCTGCCCAAAACTCATCACCTGACAACCTTGATTTTCTTTAATGCCCATAATAACGTGATGCATGGTGGGGTACGGGATACCTTAAACTGTATTCGGGAAACCTTCTGGATTCCACAAGGATGGCAAAGTGTAAAAAGGGTTATCAAGTCGTGTGTAATATGTCGCCGGGTGGATGCCAGAACCTACATGTACCCAGGTCCTCCACCATTGCCCAAGGAACGCGTGCAGTTGGTAAAACCATTTGATGTGACCGGAGTGGACTATAGTGGGCCAATCATTTTAACAGGTACTTCAGATGGTGTTCCCTTGAAGGTGTATGTATGTCTATTTACTTGTACAGCTACTAGGGCTGTTCATCTAGAAGTGGCTCAGGACTTGTCTGCAGAACAGTTCATATAGCTGTTCCGGAAATTTGCAGCTAGGAGATCCTGTCCAAGATTGATGATCTCAGATAATGCCACCAATTTTGTAGCGGATGCTCAACACTTGATGGAATTAAATAAGAGTGATGATGTACAGTCTTTGTTGACCCAGCGAGGGTGTGTCTGGAAATTTATTACTCCCAGAGCCCCTTGGCAGGGAGGACTGTACGAAAGAATGATAGGTACAGTGAAAAGATGTCTTCGTAAGGTGCTACACAGGAAGAGAATTAATTTGGAGGAATTCCGTGCAGTGTTGGTGGAGGCAGAGAATCGGGTGAACAATCGCCCTCTGTCATACATGAGCGACACTCCTGACGCGGAGATCCTGACTCCCTCTCACCTAATATGTGGACGAAGGTTAGAAGCTGCACCTATCTATAGAGATAATCCCGAGGGAAGTGATGAGGATTACAATAACGTGACCGTGTTGAGTGATAAGTTCAAGATGTTAAATAAGGTAATTACTCATTGGTCCAACGTGTGGCATAAAGAATATCTTCTTACACTACATGAACACTTTTATGGTGCGCCAGAGGCAGTAAACTGACAGAACATTCAACCAGGTGACATTGTGTTAATTGATACTGAACAACATCGAACATTGTGGCCTCTGGGCAAGGTAGTTACATAATACCCAGATGCACAAGGTGTTGTCAGAAACTTCAAAGTGTTGTGTCGTGGTCAGGAATGTTTGCGTACCATTAATAACACATCACTAATGATCCCTATACATCAGTACACAACACTACACATCATTACACAACACTACACATCAGTACACAACACTACACATCAGTACACAACACTACACATCAGCACACATCAGTACACATCAGTAACAACACTACACATCAGTAACAACACTACACATCAGTACACAACACTACACATCAGTACACAACACTACACATCAGCACACAACACATCACTAATGATTACTACTACACTACCATACAACACTACCATACATGTCACCATACAACACTACTATACATGTCACCATACAACACTACCATACATGTCACCATACATCACTATCCTCATTACCCTCATCACTATATTCATCACTACACTTATCACTACCTTCATCACTGTCCTGGTCATCACCCTCATCACTATCTTCATCACTATCATCACTATCCTCATCACTACCCTCATATCATTATCCTCATCACTACTATGCCTCACCATACCAATATTGTCATTATTATTTTTAAAGTATTTAACCTCGACTATTCACACAGACAGACTCCATTATATAATTATTATACTATCACCTCAACTAAAATCAGTCCTTTCATTTAAAAAATAATAATATCTTCTTAAAAATTTGTAAAAATAAAATTTTCAATTGTGAAAATATCCTCATATATTTTTTGTGGTCTTCTTCAGTGGATGTAGTTCTTGCTTGGTTACTACAAGTGATAGCGGCCCAGATGGACTGATTCAGTGAAAGAGAGCATCCAGGTCAAAATCATAATCTTGGGTTTCCTGTACAGACTCTGGCTTTGTGTCAAAGTTGATAGGTGGAGTTGTTTCTTCTACAGGATTTGGTGGTTTGTCAGGAAAGAGAAGCTCCTCAATGAAGGTCTCCTGTTCTTGCTGTTCTTTTGGTGGTTTGTCAGGGAAGAGAAGCTCCTCAATGAAGGTCTCCTGTTCTTGCTGTTCTTTTGGTGGTTTGTCAGGGAAGAGAAGCTCCTCAATGAAGGTCTCCTGTTCTTGCTGTTCTTTTGGTGGTTTGTCAGGGAAGAGAAGCCCCTGAATGAAGGTCTCCTGTTCTTGCTGTTCTTTTGGTGGTTTGTCAGGGAAGAGAAGCCCCTGAATGAAGGTCTCCTGTTCTCGCTGTTCTTCTGACTCAGCTGCTGCTCCAGTAGAAACTATAAAGTTGTTTATGTAATTACTTATAAGAGAATCATTGTCAGTAGTAGTTTCCTGACTTGTAACCTTGTTAGATTCTTCATCAGTCTGTACTTCTGGTTCAGTTGTGGAAGGTGGCAGTTCCTTGTCACTGCTTGAGTCTTCCTCACCTTCCTTCTCCATTCTTTTTTCTTCTCTTTTAGTTTTTTCCTGTTCCTTCTTCTTTTTGCTGTCTACTAGTTTTTGTTTTTTTCGGCAAATTTCATCCAATAGAGGCTTTTTTCTCTTAACACTACGTTCATAAATAGTTTTACCAGAAGTATCAATCCATCTCATTCCTTGATAGGCATACTCAAAATTATACCTGGCACTCATTCTCTTGATGCCTATGCCAGAAGTGCTTAAGTGTTTTCCACAGTCCATAGAATTAGCAAGTCGTAGTCTTGCCTCGACTGCGTATTTTGAATATAGTTGAGTTAATTCCATCTGGAAAACAAAATCTTCAGGATCTTTGGAAATAAGAATATTTTCCTTCAAGAAGCTTTCAAAGCTTTCTCTGCCTACGTAATTTTTTCCACATCCGAGGACCACCAGCATGTTCTCCTCGTATTTCTTCATATTGAGGTCTTCCAGCTGGCGAGTCTTGTGTTTCAAGATGTTCTTCTGGACTTCCACTTTCTCTTCAACTAAAGATTATATCTTTGGAGGACGGTTTCTTACCCTTGAAGAGCAGAAGATATTTAGTACTGTTATAGTAAGTCTCTGAGGTACTTCACCTTAGACTATACACGTATAATATAGTCACACTGAAGGAGTTCACTCCTTCAATATCTCTTACCGTCGAAGAGCAGAAGATATTTAGTACTGCTATAGTAAGTCTCTGAGGTACTTCCGTTTAGACTATACACTTATAATATAGTCACACTGAAGGAGTTCACTCCAATATTTCTTACCGTCGAAGAGCAGAAGATATTTAGTACTGTTATAGTAAGTTTCTGAGGTACTTCACCTTAGACTATACACTTACAGTTAGACACACTCAAGGATTTCACTCCTTCAGTGTCTTAACTATATTATAGTACTTCAAGTTCTTTAATATATTGTAGTACTTCAAGGTCTTAACTACAGTATATTACTTCAAGGTTCTTTAATATAAATGTAGTGAAGCTAATAGTGAAGGAAACTAGAAGTGCTTTGGTTACTCCAGTGATGTAAGTGATGACTGACAGCATCCTGTAGTGATGACTGACAGCATCCTGTACTGATAACTGACAGCATCCTGTAGTGATGACTGACAGCATCCTGTAGTGATGACTGACAGCATCCTGTAGTGATGACTGACAGCATCCTGTAGTGATGACTGACAGCATCCTGTAGTGATGACTGACAGCATCCTGTAGTGATGACTGACAGCATCCTGTAGTGATGAATAACAGTATCCTGTAGTGATGAATGACAGCATCCTTTAGTGATGACTGACAGCATCCTGTAGGTGAAGAATGACAGCATCCTGTTATGATGATTGAAAGCATCCTGTAGTGATGACTGACAGCATCCTGTAGTGATGACTGACAGCATCCTGTAGTGATGATTTACAGCATCCTGTAGTGATGACTGACAGCATCCTGTAGTGATGAATGACAGCATTCTGTAGTGATGAATGACAGCATTCTGTAGTGATGATTTACAGCATCCTGTAGTGATGATTTACAGCATCCTGTAGTGATGACTGACAGCATCCTGTAGTGATGAATGACAGCATTCTGTAGTGATGACTGACAGCATCCTGTAGTGATGATTTACAGCATCCTGTAGTGATGATTTACAGCATCCTGTAGTGATGACTGACAGCATCCTGTAGTGATGAATGACAGCATCCTGTAGTGATGAATGACAGCATTCTGTAGTGATGAATTACAGCATCCTGTAGTGATGAATGACAACTGTAGTGATGTTTAATACTTAACAATTTACTGTAGTGATTTTGAGCACATAACAGTTTACTTTAGTGATGTGTAGTGTAGTACTGAACAGTTTATTGTAGCGTTGAGCACTGAGCAGTTTACTGTAGTGATGTGGTGTATTTAGCAGTTTACTGTAGTGATGTAAAGTACATAACACTGTACTGTAGTGATGTAGAGAAGTGAATAGTTTTCTTTAGTAATATGGAGTACTGAATAGTTTACTGTAGTGATGTGGAATACTTAACAATTTACTGTAGTGCATTATTAGATTTTTATATAAAAGAAGCACTAAACCCACTAGGGTCACACAGTGGTTCAGGACAGAGGGTGTTGGTGCAGCAGATTATTATTATTATTATAATCAAGGGGGAAGCGCTAAACCCGGAGGATTATACAGCGCCTGGGGGGGGAGATGTGGAAGGCATTCAGGCTTAATTCGGGGAACTGGAGCACAGATCCAATTCCCTAAATCAAGAGCCCCTCACCAACATCAAGGAACCTTCCTTGAGGGGTGGTGCAGCAGAAAATAGCCAGTGGTGGAGAGGATAAGAGGTTGAGTTAGAATGGGCTGTCAGAAGTGCTAAAGGAAGTATTATCAAAGTTTGTTTAATAAGTCTGTTGCTGTGTAAAAGTTAAAGAGGAAGTCTGTGTCGAAGGTGAAGCCGTCGGCAAGGCTGGAAGATAAAGTAATAATAACAATAATATCTTTATTACTGCCAGTACACGATACAACTTGTACAGACCATAGCTGACATCAATGACATACTACCATATAGAAAGTCCCTTGTTATGCAGGGCATTTCCTGCAAATTAGGTCAGTTTTGTCCCAGGATGTGACCCACACAAGTCCACTAACACCCAGGATGCGACCTACACCAATCCACTAACACCCAGGATGCGACCCACACCAGTCCACTAACACCCAGGATGTGACCCACACCAGTCCACTAACACCCAGGATGCGGCCTACACCAATCCACTAACACCCAGGATGCGACCCACACCAGTCCAATAACTCCCAGGATGCGACCCACATCAGTCCAATAACACCCAAGATGCGACCTTCACCAGTCCACTAACACCCAGGATGCAACCTACCCCGAGTCCACTAACACCCAGGATACAACCCACACCAGTCCACTAACACCCAGGATGCAACCTACCCCGAGTCCACTAACACCCAGGATACAACCCACACCAATCCACTTACAACCAGGATACAACCCACACCAGTCCACTAACACCCAGGATGCGACCCACACCAGTCCACTAACTCACAGGATGTGACCCTCACCAGTCCACTAACACCCGGATGTGACCCACATCAGTCCACTAACACCCAGGATGTGACCCACACCAGTCCACTAACACCCAGGATGTGACCCACACTAGTCCACTAGCACCCAGGATGTGACCCACACCAGTCCACTAACACCCAGGATGTGGCCCACACCAGTCCACTAACACCCAGGATGTGACCCACACCAGTCCACTAACACCCAGGATGCAACCCACACCACTCCACTAACACCCAGGATGTGACCCACACCAGTCCACTAACACCCAGGATGCAACCTACACCAGTCCACTAACACCCAGGATGCCACCCACACCACTCCACTAACACCCAGGATGCAACCCACACCACTCCACTAACACCCAGGATGTGACCCACACCAGTCCACTAACACCCAGGATGCAACCTACACCAGTCCACTAACACCCAGGATACCACCCACACCACTCCACTAACACCCAGGATGCAACCCACACCACTCCACTAACACCCAGGATGTGACCCACACCAGTCCACTAACACCCAGGATGCAACCTACACCAGTCCACTAACACCCAGGATGCCACCCACACCACTCCACTAACACCCAGGATGCCACCCACACCACTCCACTAACACCCAGGATGCGACCCACACCAGCTGACTGACACCCAGGTTCCCACTTTACTGATGGGTGAACATAAACAGTCAGTGTAAGGAAGCAAGTACACCTACCATTCGACTTACGACCTGCTCGACATACGTCCACTCCACTTACGACCACCGTGAATCTGGCAGCTGGGCTGGGCTGGCTGATGCACACCACTGTACAATATTTGACAATACTTGTGGCGGCAATGCGTCATGCAGGCAGCATCAGTTTGAGTAACCCTGTCCTATCAGCAGCATCATACTGTATTAACTGTACTAACTGGACAGTAAATTTCACCATGGCCCCTAAGATGAAGTCTGTGGTAAGAAAGGCTCTTACTCTCAAACTCTCTATTTGTTTTTACTGTTGCACATAAACCTGTCTGTATCTGTCTGCCTATATATCTGTGTATCTCTGTTATTGGCAGTTTGGAGGGATATGTTGTGTATCTTTATACGTATATGCTTCTAAACTGTTGTATTCTGAGCTCCTTTGCAAAAGCAGTGATAATGTGTGAGTGTGGTGAAAGTGTTGAATGATGATGAAAGCATTTTCTTTTTGGGGATTTTCTTTCTTTTTTGGGTCACCCTGCCTCGGTGGGAGACAGCCGACTTGTTGAAATAAAAAAAAAAAATCTGTGTGTGTGTGTTTATCTGTCTATCTGTGTCTGTCTTTCTGTCTACCTGTGTGTCTGTCTGTCTATCTGTGTGTCTGTCTACCTGTGTGTCTTTCTGTCTACCTGTGTGTGTCTACCTGTGTGTGTCTACCTGTGTGTGTGTCTACCTGTGTGTCTTTCTGTCTACCTGTGTCTGTCTTTCTGTCTACCGGTGTGTCTGTCTTTCTGTCTACCTGTGTGTGTCTTTCTGTCTACCTGTGTGTGTCTTTGTCTACCTGAGTGTCTTTCTGTCTACCTGTGTGTCTTTCTGTCTACCTGTGTGTGTCTTTCTGTCTACCTGTGTGTGTCTTTGTCTACCTGAGTGTCTTTCTGTCTACCTGTGTGTCTGTCTACCTGTGTGTCTTTCTGTCTACCTATGTCTGTCTTTCTGTCTGCTTGTCTGTCTCAGAGCCACTCTAATCCCATAAGGCTCATACAATGCCTGGGAAAAGAATAGGGAGGCACAATACTGTGTCTGGATCAACACACAAATAACCCAGACACAGGAGAATGAAACTTGTGACATCTCATTATTGGTACAAGTCGGACCGAAATGTCATCATTAGTTTCATTCTCCCATGTGTGGATTATATGTGCATAGTGCCTGGGAAAAGGGAGGTAATCAGGTTTGATCCAAGGAAAGTAGATCCATTCCCTTGGATCATGAGCCCTTCATTATGAAAGTGCTCCTTCCTTGAAGGGTCTTTAGAGAAGTGTTTTATCTTGGGATATATTTTCTCCAGTAGTGTTACTGTTCAACTCTGTGAGTGTTTAAACATATAATCAGTAAAGTTGTGTGTCAGCAGTTGTCGGAGCATCTGGAGAAGAAGGAAGCTGTTCTCTCTGAAGTTCTCTCAGCTGCTAATCTGGATCCCACCTCATTTAACCACGTCAGCCACCAACTAGAGGTATATATTGCATCCATTATAAAAAAAAAAAATGTTGAAAGATAAGAATATTTATTATTATTATCAGTGGTCAATGAAAAACACTTTAAGAAAGTAAGATCTTTATTTTATGAGGTTACTAACAATGGAGCTTTATATAGCTCCACTATGGGTGAAGCATTGTAAAACAAAGATTTTCCTTCCCTAAATTATTACATTCATGGGAAAAGAGGAAAGCTCATAGAGCTGGGGTAACAGTAGGCAATTATATTTGATCCTAGGAAAGGAAGGATATATTAGATTCTATGGACCAAGATCCCCTAACCAGCAATAAAGCACTTTCCTTGCCTTGATGGGGAATTTTAATGCTGTCACTTAGGAATCCTTAGTTTTCCATGCTCTGTCTACAACTGTTTAACCAGTTCATAAATAGTGTTTTACTCTCACTTGTCAGCCTTCCTCTTTGTCAAATCAAACACAATTATCTCTATTCTCTAGACACTGAATAACCCCCATGGATTTAGTGGTTCCCAGTGAAGACATAGGTAATTGTTCCACTAAATTTTAAATTTGAACTGGTAGCCCGCCCAGCTACCACACATGAGTTTAAAGATGGATTAATGAAAATGTCTATGCCGTAATTTATGACATTTAAAGTGCCTCAGAGTAGTTACTATTATTATTGCCATTGGCTTACTATGTTCACTGAGTTTCATCATTGCTAACTTGGCATTTAAAGTAAGAGTCTTACAACTCCTCTTTTTATCACAACTACCCTTAGATGCCATTGTAACTGATAGAGAACAAGAGAAATGCAAAGAATGTAAACAAACTGAGAGGGAACGGATGGTGGGAGGTCAAATTAACGCAGTTCATAAGCGTTCATTTTGCATAATGCACATGTTTAAGCTTTTTCCCCACAATACAAACACCTTACAGTGTATACAAGTTATCTTCACATTGGTGCAGTATAATAAATAATAGCAACACTCCCATTCTCGTGCAACACATCATTTTTAGAGCAAATGATGCTATGAGTGAAGACATGAAGGAGATATTTTTCTATAGTTACCCCCTAGTAATACTATACTGTATACAGCTTCTCTAGTGTTAGATTAAAGAAAACATAATTCTTGCCATCTCTCCTACAAGCCAACATTTAAAGCTCCCCACAGCTAGCGAGACACTCTTAGTGATTTTAATGTGTACCTGCATGCCAGCACTGTGTGTAAGTTTATTTAGGTACAGGTACACATAAGTACAATTATCAGAGTATACATAAAATATGCTTTAACGTTAAAACGCTTGAAATTTTTTAAAGTTTTCAGACATGATTGCAGAGCTCACGATGATGTAAACAGTGGCGTGCAGATGCCATAATAGTAATCAGGGAGCCGTATAACTGAATTTTTGGTTGTAATTTGAAATGTCTGTATTAGTAAATTGCCATAAAGCAGGGCCTTCCTATATGTGTATATCATTTCCTGATCCTAGGTATGATAAACTACACCCTTGAAGAGGGTACCTTGATGCCAGTGAAGGATTCTTAATCCAAGGAATTTAAGCTATCCCCTGGAATCAAACTGATTACCTTTATTTCCCAGGCCCTATATGACCTCCATATGGGTTTAGTGCTTTCCCATAAATATAAGCGTCCAATAGGGACTGACATATATGACGAGTATAGTCTGTCTAATCATACAGAGTAATACGCTCATTCATTACAGACAATTGTTGACGAGAAAAATCAACTAGTTGGAGGCTTGCGTGAAGAAGTAGCAACTCTGCGACGTATGTACACAAACCTCATGGATAAATATCAGTCTACCCTCAGAAGCAATGCCAAACCAAAGACTACTACTAAATTTCCCAACATTTCAATATAAACCCAATCTGTCAATCACTCCAGCATTGGTGGATTTAAATGGTGTGTTGCCAAGACTAGTGAAGAGATGTGATACAGAGGAAGCTTTTATTGGGACAACATTTACAGCTTTATCAAGTCACACAGAATGCATGCATATACTGTGTTTAAACTCCTTGTGGGGAGTAAGAGGTGAGGTGAGTGTAATCATTAATGTCTGATGAATCTTCCATGAAGTTTTGCAAGAGATACACTGGTCAGTGTTGTTCAACTGTCTCCTGGTTTCTGGCTGGCACATTTGGCCTAATCTTGTGCAACTCTAGTGCCAAAACTTTCTCTGAGGAAACAACTGGTAACTCTAACAAGACACATTTGTAGTAACTAGTATATTTAATGAGGAATTGTTTTGGCCACAAAGGGCTTTATCAAGCCAGTATAGAGAATAGAAAATACTGGATATAGATAGTGAATCAGGTCAGCTGCTGCATGCATTGGAAGGCAGAGCTACTAGGCATGGCTGTGTTCTGCTTTAATAGGATGTGTAAAGCAAATATTTCCAAAACCATAAAACTGCCTGTGCTTTGAGTGGTGGAGTTGATAGTAGCAATGAAAGCAAATTCCAATTAGAATCTGCAACTTAGGCCAAGTTTCTTGGTGACAAGCTTGGCACTTAGGAAGTCTATGAGATGGTTACTTCGTGTTATGGTACAGGCATTAAGTGGTTCCTTTGGCTAGTGTACTTATGTTCACTGGTGTCTTTGATTCTCGTAGATGTTTTCACCATGTATATTTTCCCCCACATTAGATGGTGTAAGTACTATCTTTAGATTCACTGTGTTGTGCATTACATTCTAGTTTGTTACTATGTTCTTAATGGTGTTGAAAGTCATATTGGCTATGCAGGTCTTTTATCAATAAGATTATAGACATTCTCAGAGCCATCCCAACAGGAGAGCAATGTACTTGTCAGGAGTCTTTGTTTAGTGGTGTGTAAGACCTTAAGAGCCTTTCTCCCTCAGTCATTGATGTAATGTGTTGAGTACTGAAGGTTGGAAAAGCTTCAGTGTATACAACTGCAATCTTTGAGGGAGAGCTTGATATTCAATAAGCTCTTAACAACCTATAATGACTCTTAGTACATGGGTCATGGTGTAATGGGTAATGTGGTTCATCCTTGTTCATGGGTTTCCTGCAAACTTTGAAATCTAAATTGTGGCCATTCCTGCAAAGTAAATTATGAAAGAGTAGGCAATTATTCTGCTCCTTCTCCATGGTAAATGTGATGAGAGGTTTCCATGGAGTTGGTGAGACGCAAAGTGGTGTCCAGATGGCTAGATACAATTACCCATATAAACTGTGTTCTCTCTCTGAAGATGTATAGCCTGGAGGAAAGCTGTACACCTCCAGAGATAACATGGCATTATGTGGATAACATCCTGGTAATCACACCTAGACATCTGGACACCACTGCACTTCTCAACATCAGCTCCAAGTTCACCATGTAGGAGGAAAAGAATAATTACCTACTCTTCCCAGTTTACTTTGCAATAATAGCCAAAAATTGGATTTCAGAGCCTACAGGAAACCCACAAATAAGGATCTTCTACACTCCTATCATGAACCCACATACTAAGAGAGGAATCATCATAGGCTTTTCAGAGCTTATAAAATTTCAAACCCTGCATTCCTTGAAGAATGTAGTTGTATACACAGGACCTTTTCCAAACTTCAGTACTCACCACATTTAATCAGCGATTTTAAGAAAGGCTATGAAGGTCTTAACACATCATTGGTCTCCCAATTCAACAGGGTTCTGAGAAAGTCAACTACTTTATTGTTAAAAGACCTTCATGGCCAGCATGACTTTTAACACCACCAACATATTAACAAATAGGAATGCACAACACACAAAACTGAAAGCTAGTATTTACACCACCCATTGTGGGAAAGTATACATGGTGAAAACACCTAGGAACATCAAACAACGTACCAGTGAATGTGAGCAGAATTGCCAGAAATGACCTAGCACCTCTAACACCCATAACCATCTCATGGATTTCCAAAGTGCCAGGCTTGTCACCAAGGAATATGACCTGTGTCACAGATGCTGTCTGGAATTTGCTCTCATTGCTACTACCACCACCACTCAAAACACAGGCAGTCTTATGATCTAGGAAATACTTGCCACACACATCCTGTCTAAGCAGAACACAGCCATGCCTAGCTCTGCCTTCCAGTGCATGCATTACCTGACCTGACCCATTACACATATCCTGTGCTTTCTATTCTCTCTATTGGATTGATCAAGCATTTTATGGCCAAACCATTTCCTCATTGAATGTTATAGTTATGTGTTTTGTTGTTATTACCAGATGTTTCCTCAGAGAAAGTCTTGGCACTAGAGTTGCCCGAGATTAGGGCAAATGTGCCAGCCAGAAACCAGGAGACAGCTGAACAACACTGACCAGTGTACTTCTTGCAAAGCTTCAGACCTAAAATTCATCAAAATGATTACACTCCTTCCTCTCTCCAAGAAGTATATGTATGAGAGCATTTTGCCAAGCTTGATTCCTTCATTACAACAATACCATAAATGAGACTTAATATCTTTGTTTTCATTAGCATTTCTTTTTGTATAATAGCTGAAGTAAATTTCTTAGGTATTCCTGTGTTTACTCTTTCCTGAAGACTTCTGTGAATTACTAAAGTCATTGGGGAATACTACACCCATAGGAATGACTGTCTGTGGAAGAGTAACAGACACACAGTTGTAGTGAAAACCTTTCTTTGTACAATGCTCAACACTGGTCTTTTTCAAGTACTTAACAGACATGAGAAACTATGGCTTAAATAGTCCAGAGGGAGTGACTATCACTTGTTCAGGTAACATATGTTTGGATACAAGTTAAACCACTCTTGGTGTGGGAGGTGCACTGTTGGAGGCCTGCTGGCCTATGTTCAGTTTACCATGATTTACAACTACATTATATGCACTGTGGACATTGACAAAGTAAACATCCCACTGTTTTGTTTAGTGTTGGTTAGTTTAACATGATTCCAGGCATCTTAGTTCACTATGAGATATGTATGAGATGTAGTGCTGTATGTGGGCACCCCTCAAGGAAGGTTCCTTGATGTTGGTGAGGGGCTCTTGATTTAGGGAATTGGATCTGTGCTCCAGTTCCCCGAATTAAGCCTGAATGCCTTCCACATCCCCCCCCCAGGCGCTGTATAATCCTCCGGGTTTAGCGCTTCCCCCTTGATTATAATAATAATAATAATGTATGTGGGCATTATCAGTGTTAGACTGGAAAAATTCTGGCTATCTTGATGTATACCAGGTCACAACCATCACATAGGATTCTGTGCACTCCTGCATCCTTAGGGCTGGTAAATGGTGTTTGACAAGGTCTTTGTGAAGTGCTGTATGGTTTTTGTAGTGGTTACTATGAAGTCAGTGCTGGATTTCTGATATTTGTCGGCAACATGAATCTCCATGTGCTGTTTTCCCTGCTGACATTTCGGTTTATATATTTTTGCCTTACATTTACAGAGTAAAGTTGTATGTGAAGGAAACATAAGGCTTGTGAAAGCATTCTTGATGTTAAGTGCCTCTTCCAGGAATTCCTCACTGCAGATTCTCAATGCTTAATCAATACTCCTCGATTTTTAAATTGGTTGGAAAAGAAGTAGATGACATTGTCTTCAGCATTCCATCTTGTTTAGGGAGTCTGACATTGAAAAAAGGTAGATTATCATTTTTGTTCCCTCTTCCAGTGTAAATTGTATGGATGGTCCCACTTGGTTAAAATGCTCTTGGAGTTGTAGTAGGGTGAATCATCTTGGGTATGATGACTAGAATGTCATCTATATACTTTAACTAGCTGGTCCTTCTCCAGATGTTCTTGGTACAGATTTACCAGGGCAGCACTCGGGGTGAATCCATTGCTAATCCAAACATCTGCTTGTGGTGGTGGTTCCCATAAAGCATTAAAGCTAACACAAGTGTTGTTGCAGACACTACAAAAACTATACAAGATTTCACAAGGACCTCAATGCCATAAACCAAACACAAGGATATAGAAGTGTGCAGAAATCTGTCTGATGGTTGTGACCAGGTATACATTGACAAAGCAGCCAGAAGTCTACCAGGTACACTCTAGGACTGGATGACACCAGTAACACCTGCATAGCTGCAATGCTCCTGCACATCTCTTGGTGTGGAACAAAGCCACCCTACTGGACCAGGAAAATGACAAACTTAGAAGATGTCCGGAATCATTAAACTAACCAACGTCACCAACAAAACAATGGGATATTTACTTTGTCAACTCCCATAGTAAGCTGAACATGAGCCAGCAGGCCTCTCACAGTGCACCTTCCACTTCCAATTAGATTTGCTCACACCCAAACATGTGATACATGAACAGGTGACATCACTCCCTCTGAACTATTTTAACCGTAGTTTCTCATGTCTCCAGAGTACATGAAGACACTCAATGTTGAGTTAAATATTATACAAAGAAAGGTCTTCACTACAGTTGTGTCTTGCCTGCCAATCTACAGACACTGTCACCCCTACAGATGTAGTCTTTCCCAATAACAATAATAATAATTGCCTAATAATAATTACTTGCAGATTAACAGTTTCCAACGTCAGTGGTATGGTCAACAAACAGGCTTGATCCAAGGAGAGATTAGCTTGAATTCTCTAGAACAAAAGCCCTTTATCAGCATCAGGGCAGCATCCTTGAAGAGATAGGCAGGCCGGTGGGTCTTATGAAATACCATCAACCTGAAAGACACCTTGAACTAATTATTCAGTAAATGACAATACTGTACTAAAAACATGACCACAGGAAGTGGCATAAATAAATTACAAAAAATATTCGAGATCTGAATAAATTTTAGGTTTTAGCCTGACTGAAATGCTCTACATAACAAGAGACTTTCCACAGGTACTATTAAATGCCAACTAATTTTGTAAAAACTATCCCCTCAAGGAAGGCTCCTTGACGCTGGTGAGGGGCTCTTGATCTAGGGAATTGGATCTGTGCTCCAGTTCCCTGAATTAAGCCTGAATGCCTTCCATCCCCCCATAGGCGCTGTATAATCCTACGGGTTTAGTGCTTCCCCCTTGATTATAATAATAATAATGTAAAAACTATGAATTACATGGAAATAAAGTATTTATTTATTTATCTTAGTTACTGTTAATGGTAGAGAGGAAGTGAATAATAAGTTTCCTAAGTTAGAATTCAGTAAACTTCACAAGAGAGAACAACATCAATTCTAATCACCGAGAACACAAAAATCAGGAACTTTTTTAATAGGGGGGAAGCACTAAATCCATAGGGGTCATATAGTCCCTGGGGGAATGTGAGTCATTCCTATTTGATCCAAGGAAGGATAAGTCCAGTTCCTTGCATGAAGAGTCCCTTATCAGCAGGAAATCAACATCCTTGAAGAAATGGGAAATTAACATCTTACCATAATTATTATATACGTATTAACCAATAAAAATCAAGTTATATATAAAGACTACATTAGCAACAGCTGTATTACACCAATACACAAATAACCCGCACATAAAAGACAGAAGCTTACGACGACGTTTCACAACGTTTTCACAACTTGTAGGTTGTTTAAGTTGACTGTGGTTAACCCGTAAACGGTCCAAGCAGATGTACGTTCACGTGTGTAGTGCTACAAAAGTAGATCTAAGTTTTTTTTACATATTTTCAAATATAACAAAAAAAAAAGTAGATCAAAGTTTTTTTTACACATTTTCAAATGTAGAAAAACAAAAAGATCTACTTTTTTTACATACTTTCAAATGTTAAAAAACGTATATATACGTTTGGACCGTTTACGGGTTAATAAAAGCTAACAAGGGCTGGTGTAACTATTAGCCTGATCTAGGAGCTTCATACACAGAACAAGTACTACTAGAGAAGTGCATGTCTTACCTAGGAGCACATATATGAGACTTACAAAGTTGTAGGAAGCTCTAGATGTAAGGTTGGCAGCTGGTCCACTTGGTGTGGTGATAAAACATGACTGGAATGTGATGATGCCTTCACGGCATCTCTCCCCAACTCAAAATACACAAACACTGATGCTTTTAAATATTTTCCATAAACCATTTTATGTTCTCAACAGAAAATAAGGTACAGTATTAATTAAACTTACCACACAAAGGGCTTAAACCCATGGTCAGTCAACCCTAAAACTAGTACATCCACTGTATCATGCTAGCCTAATAGGATACATCCAATTAGGTGTATTTCTTTGCAGCATAGGAATGTTACCATGGGTCCCACTGTGACCATAATGCAGGGTTTCACAGATGACTCTCACAACAGCATGGTTGTGTGTGCTCTAGCACAAGGTCCATCAAAGCCATTATGAATTAATTGCAAAATCATAATGACCAACTGCAATCAATTCATCACATTAAGAGCTCTAATCCATGGCAAGTCAGTCCTAAAACTAGCAGTCCAGTGTGTTATCCACTGTGCCACACTGGCATGAGATTAGTCTATAAAAACCTTACACAATACACAAATAACCCACACATAGGAGAGAGGAGCTTACGTGAGACTAAATGATCCAGGTCAGACTGAAATATTGTCATATGTTCCTCTCTCCTATGTGCGGGTTATTTGAACATTTTTCTAGTCATGGTATTATGCCTTTTTGTTATCTATAAAAACCTTCATTGTTGTCACAGTGGGGCCCATGCTAACCTTCCAATGGTGTACAGAAATAAATATAGTTGTATGATTCTTATTAACCCTTAAACTGTCCAAGCGTAGATCTACGTTCACGTGAGGGGGGCTCCGAAAGTACCTAGATCTATGTTTTCTTTACATGCTTTCAAGTGGGGAAAATAAAGGTCAGAGCACTAAGCACATGAACAAAGATCTATGTTTGGACAGTTTAAGGGTTAAGCCATCATGGTACTAGTCCTCTGTACCATGATGGCTTAACCCTTAAACTGTCCAAACTGAACTGCTGGTTTACTACTAGCTATCTATAGGTTTGAGGTCTCCTGTGTGGAGAGTCGCTTACAACTGTCTTGACAATTTTGCAAGTCACAGTATTAATGATTATTTTTAAATGTTATTTAATGCTTGAAAATACTGCATAGTTGGTTGGTTACTGTTATAAAGATATTACTAAATAGTATTACTAGTACACAATGTTAAGAAAGCCACTGTAATTTACTTTTTGTGGATAAACGCAATACGTACAAAGATATAGTTTCCTTCTTACTGGGGAACAAGTATTATGTACTCAACAAGCACAATTATAAATTAAGGTGTTAACCTGGGATGAAAATGTAATACAGTCCTTGAAGATTGAGACACTTATGCACCATATGGGAATCTTTATTTAGGAAACGTTTCGCCACACAGTGGCTTCATCAGTCCAATACAAAGCAGAGAGGTGCAAGAAGAGGAGGAGATTGAGGTAATCAGTCCCTCAGCCTGGAGTCGATGTGTTCAGTCCATCAAGGCTGAGGGACTGATTACCTCAATCTCCTCCTCTTCTTGCACCTCTCTGCTTTGTATTGGACTGATGAAGCCACTGTGTGGCAAAACGTTTCCTAAATAAAGATTCCCATATGGTGCATAAGTGTCTCAATCTTCAACTTGTCGGTTTTCAAAACCATTCATCACAATACAGTCCTAACTTTCAACCACCCCGGGGGTAACTTCCACCAAGGTGGGGCGACCCAGGGAAAACAAAACATATTCAACATCATTCATATAATAGCTATAAGCCTCCAAACTGAAGCAGTGTAGTCGCTGTACTTCCCACCTCAATGAGATAGGCTAACCTAGCTACCTGGTTTTCCTGAAACCCTTCATAAATGTTATGCTGCTCACACTCCAACAGTATACCAAGCCATAACAACCACTTGCCTCCACTCACTCCTATCTCTAGCATGTTTATACAAGCCTGCTGGATGCTTAATTCCTAGTACTCAAAGACCTCCTTAACCTCCTACCTCCAACTCCTCCTAGAATGACCCTCCTACCCTCCACATTTAATTAATACTCCCTCATGGTCATCCTCTTCTGTCTTATCCTCTTTAAATGTCCAAATCACCTCCTCAGCCATCTGGATTATATCCTTGGTAACCCCTAAACTCCATAAATCACATGTTTTTTTTTGTTAAATTAGACACATGTGCAGCTCTTGGGTATCAATAAAGATACCCAAGAGTTGCACGTGTCTAATTTAACAACGTGTCGGTTCTTTGAACCATACATCTACAATGTTTTTTTTATTTACAATTGGGAATTAGCAAAAAAAAAAAAAAAATAGAAAATGAAAGGCAGTGATATGATCTTTGTGATGTGGGAGCCCTCAGAATGCCCCCAAATATCTAAGAAAATGTGAATTTTAAATTCACAAGAATATAAATTATTATTATAAAAGCACTAAATAAGAATATCAATAATCTGAATGAGAAACTAACACATTTAACATAAGAACATAAGAATGTAGGAACACTGCAGAAGGCCTACTGGCCCATGCGAGGCAGGTCCTTATAGTCCTTAAGTTTTTGTACAATAGATAATAGGATACATTATAGCCTTATCTAAATATGGGTAGGCAGGAAATTGTTTTTGTTGTATATATATAACTTTTAAATTTTTAAATTATGATTTTTATATTTATTTTGAACTTTAAGCCCATGGAGGTCATACAGAATCTGCTGAATGGTAGGTAATCAGGCTTTATCCAAGGAAGGGGAGGGTAACTCCAATTCTGTGGATTAAGAGCCCTTCATAGACATCAAAGTAGCCCCTTTTAAGGAAGACTGTTCTTGTAGCATGTTGAAAACACTAATGATTATATGCTTAAGAGAAAAGCATAATTAAGAAATGGAAAAAAATGTTCTTGACCAAGTGTCTCTTGGTCAATATAATGTACATACAGGCAGGGCCCACTTTACAGCGCTTTGCTGTACAGTGTTTTGCTAATACAGTGGTACCTCGGGATATGAACAGCTCAAAACTAGAACAATTATGTAAGTGTATTTACGTAAGTGCTTTTGTAAGTATATTTTTGGGTGTCCGAAACGGATTAATCTAATTTACATTATTCCTTATGGGAACAAATTTGTTCAGTATCGGCACTCGAACAGCCTTCTCGAACGAAATAAATTCGTATCCCGAGGTACCACTGTACAGCAGTTTTCAATTATACCCATTCTTCATTTATTCAGACTTCTTACAATAAATATATTTACCATTCACTATAAGCTAAGGATAAAAATATTTTAAGGTAAGTAATGTGTGTACTGTATATATCTTTTTAAGGCCTAACTATATTACGTACTCACTTAATATATGACAGTGTAAACATGTTATCAGGATTTTATATGCATTTGAAAGTGAAAAAAAAAAAGGCTGATTCACTTTACAGCGGTAGCCCAAAACTTAACCTGCTGTATAAATGGGGCCTGCCTGTATGTCTCTTAGCCATGACAGTGGACATGTACAGTGGACCCTCGGATTTCATAACCCCTTTTCTGAATGTAAAACTATAGTTATTCTTCATAAAATGTATTTTTTGTTAATATTTTTGGGTGTCTGGAATGGATTAATTGGATTTACATTTTTTCTTATGGGAAATATAAACAAAAAATACATTTTATAGAGGGTAACTATAGTTTTACAGAGAAAAGGGATTATGAAATTCGAGGGTCCACATGTACAGAAAATATAAATGAAATAACAAGTGGGATGCATTAAAAATAACTAATTTCAACTTTTATAAAGAATAACAAAGTTACATTCCAAGTCAAATTTTTGACTAAACCAAAAACTGAAAAAATCCTGACAATTAACATCACAAGATAAATGCCAAACGAAATAGTAGTAATGTTTGAATAAATGGCAACATCAACACAACTTATCCACCATTAACACACAGCTATCATGGTGGCTTAAAATGTTAATACTTAAAAATATAATGAATATTCAGTTAATATTAAAAAATAAGAGAGCTACTCAACTATACTCACCAGGGGACTGACCCCCAAACACCTCTGGTCAGTCTCCAGTGTACCACTTGAAGTAATCAAGTGATACAGATACAATGGAGATAATGAATTAGATCTGCAAACTCACAGCAGCTGTATGAACTCATCTGAGTTTAACATTTTATGAAAAAAAATATTTATTAATTCACAGATAATCTGCTCTTGGGAGAGATAACATGTCACTATGTTTTGGTCTGCAATGGACCATAAGCCACAATTGAACCAGAACCCACCAAAATGTTGCCATGATACCCTCTTGAAAGTTCAGTTTATTTGTGATTTGTTCCAGCCATGGTACTGTATTTACTCGATATTAATTCCACAACCAGTTTTAAAAAAAATTCTCAACTTACACGACAATATTATCACGACCAATTAATGCATATATAAAAGCATGTTTTCAAAATCTTAATTATTTTACACAAAGTCTTCATTTATATAAAAAATAGCTCAGAAGAAAATATAAATTTAATAGTTTTACTATCAAAATTTCAAATAAAAGAAGAGATCTTAAATGTATGGAAACATGGTAATAAGCAGTGGTTCTTGTAGAGGTTTTGTGACAAAAGTGGCACCACCCATTCTGTCAGTGTCTGTATGACGGAGCTAGGTATGTGTATGATGGAACTACAGTGGACCCCTAGTTTACGATCAGTTCCCAATGCGACCAATTATGTAAGTGTATTTATGTAAGTGCGTTTGTATGTGTATGTCTGGGGGTCTGAAATGGACTAATCTAATTCACAATATTCCTTATGGGAACAAATTCGGTCAGTACTGGCACCTGAACATACTTCTGGTATGAAATAATATCGTGAACCGGGGATCCACTGTACAGTGATACCTCTCATATCTGGCCTGCCATTATCCAAACCTTGTCAATATCCGAACAGGCCCTGGGAAAGGGCAAAATTCTAAAATTATTACCAAAACATCCAAACAGCTGTCAACCCATTTGTGACTGCGTATTAGACCAGCCAGTTGGACACATATTGGACGGTGACATCATTTGTTTACTCTTGAACATCAGAAAAAATTGAACATTTCCACTACTTTGAGCTCAATTTTAAGGTATTTGGAGTATCCACTGTCCACAGTTCATTTGAAAAGTTATGGTCCTGTGGTCCATGAAATCCGGGAGGCTGTTATTCGAGCCCAGTGTCTGGTCCCACCACCAGACGATGCTGGACTTGTTTTTTAAACCTAAAATGCCATCGCTGATGGCGATATGACAGGGTATGGATGGCGATATGACAGTAGGGATGTGCATTTTCCCCCTCATGTATCCGGAAACTCAGTGTTTCCGAACCAGTCAGCCCATACGGTCCCCTCAAGGGAGGTTCCTTGATGCTGGTGAGGGGTTCTTGATCTAGGGAATTGGATCTGTGCTCCAGTTCCCTGAACTGAGCCTGAATACCTTCCATCCCACCCCCCACATGCGCTGTATAACCCTACGGGTTTAGCGCTTCCCTGTGATTGTAATAATAATAATCAGCCCATACGGTTCGGATATGAGAGGATTCACTGTAGTTGTGAATGTGGATGATGAAAGAAGTTGTGAATGTGGATGATGGAAGTTGTGAATGTGGATGATGGAACTAGTTGTGCATTTGTGTCGTGGAGCTAGTTGTGAATGTGCACAATGGAACAAGCTGTGAATGTGTACCGTGGAGTCAGCTGTGAATGTCTACGGTGGAACTCGAGTTGAATGTGTATGGTGGAACTAGTTGTGAATGTGGAGCTAGGTACAATATCATAATTATCATAATACGGAAGCACTAAACTAGCAGGGGGTCACACAGTGCCTGGTGAATGAAACCTAACCAGGTCCGATCCAAGAGAGGGTAGCTCAAATGCCTCAGATTAAGAGCCTTTTATCAGTGTCATGGCTAAATATCACTTGGCATAAGTACAATATATGCTCCAAAAAATAAAGCATACAACACTGGATATTATATATATAAGCAAGGAAATAAATGGCAATTAAAAAAAAAACAGAAAAAAAATTAAAAGAATTTTTAGATGTTTTGGTCTATCCTGAGCCATTGTCAAGTCACAACTGAGCAGGAAAAGGCAGAAAGGACACAAAGAAGACCCAAGACAGGTAAAAAGAGAGAGGCAAAAAAGCACCAGTGCTAATAGCAGTAATGATAGTGGTGGTTATGGTACCAGTAGTAGTGGTAGTAGTTATAGTAGTACATAATGGTAATAAACTGGTAGTAATAGCAGTAATGGTAGTGGTGGTTATGGTACCAGTAGTAGTGGTAGTAGTTATAGTAGTACATAATGGTAATAAACTGGTAGTAATAGCAGTAATGGTAGTAACAGTAAAATGATAGTAATAGTACTGGTAGTAATGGTAGCAGTAGAAGTAATAATTGTAGGAATAATAGTAGTAGTAGAGGAATAGTATAGTAACAGTAGTAGAAACAGTAGTAATGATAGTAGCAGTGGCTGTTAGTTGTAGTAGTAATGGTAGTAATAATGGTAGCATTAATAATGGTAGCATTAATAATGGTAGCAGTAGTAACAGCAGCAGCAGTACTTGTAGCAGCTGCAGCAGTAGTATTAGTAGGAAAAGCAGCAAAAATAATAGTAATCATAATAATAATACTAATCATAATGGTTAAAGTTCATCTCAATGGGAGGTAACTCCACCCTCTAAAATACATCCCCAAGGAACTCTTGTACAAAGATGTTTACACCTGTCTTTCTCAAAACAGTTTTGTGATTTGATCTGAACTTGGCCTTCTCACCTTTTCTCTTGACCTGTCTTTTTTCTTTCCCATTTACTTGCTGCTTCTTCCTTTCCTGGCATGGGTCATTAGGCCTACTGCAGTGCTTCTCTTTCCTCAATGATGTGTGTTAGTGTGTGAAGTTACCGGCTTCTCTAACCCCTTCACACGTATTGTAACCTTTATTATTACTATAACTGGTATTATCTTTACTTCTATTACTACTACTGCTACTTCTACAACTACTACCACTACTACCAATGCTACTCCTATTACTACTACTACCTCTACAACCACTGCTACCATTACCACTACCACCATTACTACTACTACTACCACCACCACCACTGGTTCCTTTTTCCCTCTTTTTGTCTTCTAGTCTTCTCTGCTTTTTTTTTTTCACTCAGTTGAGACTTGACAATGGTCCAGGGCTAGCCAAAACATTATCTAAGCTTTCTTCTCTATGTGCAGGTTATTTGTGAAATGTTCCAGCCATAACAGTAGCATTGCAACTTTTATTCTTCAGCAACTGAAAAACCTTTTGCAACTTAAATTATTTTATACTTTCTAACACAATTATGTTACAATACAGTCAAACCCTCAAATTCAGGCCCTTCCATATTTACATGCATGTTCAATGAATAATTGAAATAACTTTCATTTACAATATTTATTTTCTGTAATGCCCACTTATATTTTAGCTTAGCACTGACCCCCAAACTGAGAACTAATCATAAGATTTAGGTTCAAATGTGCCGAGTTTTTTATGGACATTCTTACGAATGTTAACCGGATTAGGGCAACATTTGAAGATATACCATCTCTGAAACACAGCATAAGCTCAAAGCTGCAACAATATTTACTGAACATACTTCAGTGGTACTGGTAGACTACCTGTGCTGAATTCACACGGACATAAGGGTACCCAACTCTCATGAATCTGGTTGTACAGGATTTAAAAAACAGAAGTGTGTGTGACTTGGCTTAAAAGAAGCACTTGCAATGCTGATAACATTCCAAGTTAAGTGACAAACTGGGAGAAGAATTTATTGGTAGAAGTTTCTCTCTCTGATTTTTAAATCGGAGGCTAAATCATTAGTGGAATATAAGAGGAAACAATGGCTAAGAGAAGGCAATGTATAGTGTGGGGAAGATGGTGTATAAGAGTGAGTAGGAGAGGTGTAGTGGAGAATAATGAAGTGTAAAGAATTCAAAACTAGCTCACAAAGTAGATGAAGCTATGCACAGATAACCGACACAAAAGAGAAAGAAAAATGAGGACGTTTCAGTCCAACTTGGACCATTAACTAGTTACATTAACACGAAGGTAAGAGAGCCAGTATGTACACACAAGGAGGGCAGAGACAGAGGAAATAAAGAGAAGTGTTAGTGTGAGACTAGTTAAAGGTCCAGGTCAGACCGAAATGTTGTCATAAGTTTCTTTCAACTTGCTGTCTTCATATTTCACTTCACCACCTCCCAGCTTCATACATCATACATCACTTAACATGGTCTCTGTTTCAAAGTTGTTATTTTTTTAAGGAATTGCTTACAACATGATAGTATGAACTGCAATCAGCCAACAGAGGATCATGCCACTACCATACTCTACACAGAATAACCCACATGAGCCCAATGCTTCACATATAGTTGTAGTTCACAGCAAAATGGCATCTACTGTTCATATTTCAAAATTAAGTTACATTCTGCAGTTTTGCTACTTCTCATGCTCACACTCACAAAACATATTTTGCAACTTACAGTACTCACTCAGCAGGCCCATAGCTAGACAGGAAGTATTGTATTAGACCACTGCCCTCTCAGAAGCTACAAACAATAATAAACAAAAAAGATACAGTGGTCCCTCGTTTTTCGTAATTAATCCGTTCCTGGAGGAGCTACTATAAACGAAATTTACGATTTGCGAATCAATTTTAACATAAGAACATAAGAACGAAGGAACACTGCAGAAGGCCTACTGGCCCATGCGAGGCAGGTCCAAGTCCCTACCGGCTTAAGCCAATGCACCCAACCTAGTCAGGTCAGGTCACATTGAGTTAAGGGAGGAACACGGCAACCGACCTGTTAGCACAAGCTATCAGGTCTAACTCACACCCACCCACATCTACTCATGTATTTATCCAACCTATTTTTAAAGCTACACAACGTTCTGGCCTCTATAACGGTACTTGGGAGTTTGTTCCACTCATCCACAACTCTATTACCAAACCAGTACTTTCCTATATCCCTCCTGAATCTGAATTTTTCCAACTTAAAACCATTGCTGCGAGTCCTGTCTAGGCTAGATATTTTCAGCACACTATTTACATCCCCTTTATTTATTCCTGTCTTCCACTTATAAACCTCAATCATATCCCCCCTGATTCTACGTCTTTCTAGAGAGTGCAGTTTCAGGGCCCTTAGTCTATCCTCATAGGGAAGGTTTCTGATACATGGGATCATCTTTGTCATCCTCCTTTGTACATTTTCCAGAGAATTTATATCCATTCTGTAATACGGTGACCAAAACTGTGCAGCATAATCTAAATGAGGCCTAACCAAGGATGTATAGAGTTGAAGAACAACCTGAGGACTCCTATTATTTATGCTTCTTGATATGAAGCCAAGGATTCTATTAGCTTTATTGCGAACACTTATGCACTGTTGTCTTGGTTTCAGATTACTGCTAACCAGAACTCCTAAATCTTTTTCGCAATCCGTAATATTAAGATCTACATTATTTAGTTTATATGTGGCATGGTTATTGTCCTGTCCAACATTTAGAACTTGCATTTGTCTATATTAAACTGCATCTGCCACTTCTCCGACCACTGCATCAGTCTATTCAAATCTTCCTGGAGTGCTCGAATGTCCTCGTCAGAATGAATTCGACGGCCTATTTTGGTGTCATCGGCAAACTTGCCGATGTCGCTCTTTATGCCCTCATCTATGTCGTTTATGTAGATTGTGAACAGCAGGGGGCCCAACACTGACCCCTGTGGAACACCGCTCGTGACGCTTCCCCACTCTGATTTCTCCCCATTTATGCAAACTCTCTGCTGCCTATTTGTCAACCATGCCTCTATCCAGGAAAAAATTTCTCCTCCTATTCCATGTGCTTTAATTTTCCTCAATAGTCTCTGATGTGGGACCCTGTCAAAAGCCTTACTGAAGTCCATATACACAATATCATATTCATTACCATGATCTACCTCCTCAAATACCTTAGTGAAAAAAGTTAATAAATTCGTAAGGCAGGAACGCCCCTTTGTAAAACCATGCTGAGATTCGTTGATTAATTTATGCTTTTCAAGGTGGCTACGAACTGCCTCGGCAATTATTGATTCCATAAATTTTCCCACTATGGAGGTTAGGCTTATTGGTCTATAGTTCGAAGCTAAGGACCTGTCACCTGTTTTGAAAATAGGTATCACATTTGCCATTTTCCACTTATCTGGCACCATGCCAGTTTGTAGTGATATGTTGAAAAGATTAGCCAAAGGTGTGCTAAGCTCCTCTTTACATTCCTTTAGAACCCTTGCATACAGTTCATCAGGGCCTGGGGATTTGTTAGGTTTTAATTTATCTATTTGCCTAAGGACCATGTCACTTGTGACCCTAATCGTGCACAGTTTATTATCGTCCTGTTCTACATAATTTATCATTACTGGAATATCGCTGGTATCCTCCTGTGTAAAAACTGAGAGGAAGTATGTGTTAAAAATTCTACACATTTCCTTATCACTGTCAGTGAGCTGACCCGAGGAACTTTTGAGTGGGCCTATCTTGTCCCTGATCTTACTTCTGTATACCTGAAAGAATCCTTTTGGGTTAGTCTTCGATTCTCTTGCAACTTTAACCTCATAATCTCTTTTTGCTTTTCTAATTCCCTTTTTTATTTCTCTCTTTAACTGAATATATCGATTTCTTAATTGCCCCTCTCCTCTTTTGATTTGCCTATATATGCCTCTCTTTTGACCAATCAGATATTTTAATCTATTGTTCATCCATTTAGGATCATTTTTGTTTGATCTGATTTCCCTATTTGGAACATAATTTGACTGAGCAGCTAGAACTATGCCCTGGAAAGCATCATATCGGCAACCATCACCACCTACCTGACCCCTAGTCAGGTCATTCCAGTTCAGCCCACCTAAGTAATTTTTCAGTCCTATGAAATCAGCCAAGCGAAAGTCAGGGACGGAGACTTGATTGCCATTATTAGGGGAATTCCATGATATGTTAAAACTGAGTGATTTTCCCCATAAGAAATAATGTAAATACAATTAATCCGTTTCTGACACTCAGAAGTACTAAAACAAAAAAATTTTTTACATGAAATATACATGTAGTACATAAACAATACAATGGGAAATGATGAATGAAACATTAACAGCATAACACTTACCTTTATTGGAGATTCTTCTTAGTGTATGGGAGACTGGAGGAGGAGAGAGATTGGATTGTTTACAGTTTGGAAGGGGAATCCCTTTCCAGCAACACCTCAGGTACCAATTGCTTCTCTGGGGTTGCTTCTCTTCTCTGTTTCTTAATGCCACTAGGACCACCTTGAGAGTCACTCTAGTCCTGTCTCGCAAAGTAACTGTGGAGAGAGCTCTGTTTCTGGCGTCTCTTTAACACTTCCCTAAAATGGTACAAGACTTTGTCACTGTACATATTTCTCACCTTCTTTACCACAGGCTTGGCACTAGGAGCTTTCTTTGGAGCGATGGTAGCTGATTTAGTACTTGCAAGCACTAAAATGAGTGGAATATTATGAAATATTTCGTAGGAGCACTTGAGGGGACCTTCACTCACTGGTAAACAATGCCAGACTGGCTGGGTAGGGAGGCCGCCCCGGCTCACACCGTGCGTAAGCGTCCTGGACGAACTACTATTCGCGAGTCAACCTATGAAAAGCGAGTCCATGTTTATACGAAAATACCCCTATGATTGGCGAAATTTACGATTGCCGAGAACTACGAAAAGCGAGGGACCACTGTAGCATATTCTAGGCATAAATTCAAAAAAGACATTATTTCAATCTTAGCATATTAAAACATCCACTACAAAACTTAAACTGTTAAAAAATGCAGGAAACAAGTATAAAAAGCATTTAAATACCAGAACACAGTATATATCTGTTAAATTCTCCTGAAGGAGGCTTGTCAGACCCTATTTGTGAGTGATATACAGTTATTCCCAAGTGAAGAAAAATAAAAGTCACAATACAGTGGATGGAACAATTTACAAATAACCTGCACATAGGAGTGGAAAGCTCCAATGACGTACTGGTCCGTCGTGGAGCATTTCCGCCACATCTGCCTATGACTGCTTATGGCATGTGGTGGATTAACATGAGGGCAAAAAGGAGCAGGCACCCCAGGGGCCCCTGTATGTGAAAGAGATGGCCCCCAAGGCTAAATTTCATATACAAAATCTCTTTAATGGAACAAAAGAAATGTCAATTTTAATTTCAAATTAATCTGTATGATTTTATTATACATCACTGTAAGTAATTAATTTATAAGCATGAATGGATTTTAAATATATTACATATATGGTATGTGTTGCCCCAGGGGCAAAACATATACAGTATGTGTGTTTTCCCAGGGGCCCCAAACATACAATATAAGTGTTGCCCAAAGGGCCTCACATACACAGCAAAAGTGTCACCCCAGGGGCCCCATTCACTCTTAATTCACCACTGCTTATTACACTTAAAAAACACTCTCAACAACAATCCTGTGTATGGACCTGCTTAAGGTGCATTTCCACTTCATTTCTCCCATATCTTAACCCGTCTTCTAATAACATATTCATTATTTTCCCACTATAATCTACCTCGTCCATAATTACTATTGCATTTGCTTTGTCTGCTTTCATAAGGTGAAGTCTAGGATTTTTCCTTAATTCCTGGTATAACTTAACAAATCTTTGAGGATAATTGTCTTATGCCAGGAATTAAGGAGAGATCCTAGACTTCACTTTACAAAAGCAGACAGAGCAAATGCAACAGTAATTATAGACACGGTATATTATAGTGGAAATATGAACATGTTATTAGAAGACAAGTACTTACATGCCCCTTAAACTGTGTAGAAAATAACTTTCCCAATTGATCTGATGATGGCATAACAGTGCAGTTACTAGTTACTTTACAAGTATTAATACAACCAACCTGATATTACTATTATGTCTGACAGAAAACATAATTACCTTAATATTCCATAGGCTTAATTTTCTTAACCATAAAAAATAAAAATAAAAAAAAATGTAGTAATTTCATCAGCCCCCCCCAAAAAAAAATTATAAACTGAGTTAGACATTTTTTCTGATAAATTTTAAAATGAAAATCCTAGAAACAAGGCCAATTTTAATTAAAGCTGTAATTTAAATTTTGTAATAAAGTTGGTAGAATTACCGACAATATGTAAAGTAAAAGGACACAAGTGCAACTAATGTGACATTTATTGTGGCAACGTTTCGCTCTCCAGGCGCTTGATAAAGCTCCTGGAGAGCAAAACGTTGCCACAATAAATGTCACATTAGTTGCACTTGTGTCCTTTTAATTTAAATTTTACATTTCGTAAATTTAAATTTTACATTTGATTAATTTAAATTTTACATATGATTAATTTAAATTTTACATTTGATTAATTTAAATTTTACATCCCATGAAGATTTTAACGACCATATAGGTCTCAGTGCACTTCGCATTAGCCAATGATAATTGTCTTATTTGGTTAAACATTTTTGTAGGTACTGACCCATATTAAGGCATCGAGTTTCATTAATGCCATGTACCCACTTTATCAGACGTTTTCAATAGATTGTTTTAAGGTAAACTACATACTCTTATTTTCATTACATCTCAAGTAACAGAGAATGGTAAAAAAATTATTTACTAGTCATGTCTAATGCATTGCACATACTGAGAAGGAAGATTAATATATCTGAAGAAAATTTTCACTATCGCTGCGCCTTCACCATGAATAACAAATGTACTGAGAAACTGACTTTTCCCAGACTGTGCCAAGCAAAAATAAACTTACTGCCCATCTAAAAATCACTGAATTTTCTCTAAAAATAAATGAAATCTTCATTTATTAGTGCATATTATGCTACCATCTGCACCAGATACTCGCTGGCTTGGACAACCACACTTATCAAAACAATCTTGCTTAGTTAAACTTTAAAGTCATTTAACACTTAACTTCCACACTTAAAAAATTAACCCCCTAGCTGCCTCTCTTCAACTCCATTGTAATATAAACTTGAGCAATGTGTATAGGAATATTTTTAAAGTGACAGTCAATTTAGGTCAAACTCAAGTGATCTATCAGGACAAACTGAGCCTGAGTCTAACAAAGATAATACAGGTGCTCCTTGACTTACAATGGGGTTATGTTCCCACAAATCATCATAAGTCAAAAATATCGTATGACGAATATGGATATATGCTAAATAAGTAAATAAATAACTACTATCACTGAATAAGTAATGAACAAATAATTACTGTAACTAAATACCAGTACTGAAAAGTAAAGAAACATATACAAGCTATGGACATGCCGCCTTCATGCTGGGTAATTATTTCAAGTTTCATCTCCAAAGTAATTACTTTTGCAGCATCACGAAGTTGAAATATTGTAAGTCGAACCATCATAACTTGAGGAGCATGTGTATTTTCTTGAGTATTTGTTGGGCATCTCAAGAGTGAGCCAATAAATTATATTCCTTTTTTAACTTGGGACATTTTTTTTCAGCAAAGAAACAATGATTTAATGTGTGAATCTGTGTCAGGAACATGTCGTGAACCTGTGTCAGGAACATGTAGTGAACCTGTCAGGAACAAGTAGTGAACCTGTGTCAGGAACATGTCGTGAACCTGTGTCAGGAACATGTAGTGAACCTGCGTCAGGAACAAGTAGTGAACCTGTGTCAGGAACATGTCGTGAACTTGTGTCAGGAACAAGTAGTGAACCTGTGTCAGGAACATGTCGTGAACTTGTGTCAGGAACATGTAATGAACTTGTGTCAGTAACATGTAGTGAACCTGTGTCAGGAACATGTAGTGAACTTGTGTCAGGAACATGTAGTAAACCTGTATTAGGAACATGTAGTGAACTTGTGTCAGGAACATGTCGTGAACCTGTATCAGGAACATATAGTGAACTTGTGTCAGGAACATATAGTGAACTTATGTCAGGAACAAATAGTGAACCTGTGTCAGCAACATATAAACCTGTGTCAAGAGTGTGCAATAATACAACTGAATAATATACACCATAAGAATAAAATACACATTTATGAAAATTTCTTAACTGTGCAGTGCAACTCTGTGCCTAATTAATAATCATTCATTATATAATATTGGACATACAACAGTAAAAGAAATGTACAGCTAAGGGGTTAAAGAGCTACAGAAATTTATTTCACTACCACTAGCTACTTTTCCATTTGCTGTTTAAACTACTTTAAAATCAACTAATAAACTTTCATAAGCCATATTACCAAGAGGTCCACTAGCATCTGCAATAATAATTTTTAGTCATTGAAATATTGTCCCATTTCTGCAACCAAAGATGCTTATTTTACTACTGAGTGTCATCAATTTCTTCTTCTAGGTCTTCAATTTGCTGTATAACCTCATCTTTCTTTTTCACTTTTTCCAGTTGTTCGCGTTCTGGATGTTTTAGTTCACCATTTGCAATCTGCTTCTCCAGCTTCTCAATGTCGCGCAGTTTCTTCTTTAGATTACGTAATCGCTTGGCAGGATCAGAAGTTGATGGCTGTTTCCCTCCTGAAGTGAAAAGCAAAGAATTAAAATACAGTAGGATCCCTGTATCCGCAGGGATACATTCCAAGGACCTGCCGTGGATACCGAAACCATGGATAGTAGCAAACCCTATATATAAGTCCTATACATACCTATTATAAAGTTTAACTGATAAATTATACACAGTAAGTGGAGAATTATCACCTTTTCACTGATGAGAAGCACTTCATGGTTTTTCTTAGGCACTGAAGAACTGCCAGCTCCTCTACTTTTGTGCTTTGGGGCCATTATTTTGCAAAATAAAGAGGTATTTTTGTATCACAGTAAACCATGGATAAATGACACCACGGATACACTTTTGTAAATCCTTAAATATGTACACAAAACCACTAATAATGTTAGTTACCTGCAACTGTGTTGGAAATGTGTGTGTTTTCCAAATCTCTGGTTATTTCCATGTCAGCTGCTGCAGCCTTCTTCTTGGCTGCTGCTGCTTTCTTTTTCTGTGACTTGGACATGCCTACCAAAAAAAAAAAAACTTAAAGTACTGTATTTAAATAAAGCAATATAACTGCATTAGTAATTCACATTACATTACCTCGTAAACAAAATATTTACTGAAGAAAGATTCACGTGATGAGGGGTTAATGAAGGGTAATAGCATGTTGCACTTACAAATATTATTATATTTATTGAAAGTGGTAAAGATGTTAGATGTTAGGGTTTCAAGGAGGATAATAAGAAAGTGAACATCTGATGAGGGATGAAGAAGTGGGCTTGAAGAATGGAACTTGCTATGCTGTACTCCATGATGAGAGTACAGCAGTCAGTGAGAAGAAAGGTACACCTAACCCCTCTTCAAACAAAAAGATATACTCGTTATCGTGGACTCCCATATTAGATAAACAGACAAAGCATTCTGTTGAAGGGACAGGAATGTGAGAGAGGGTGTATTTTCTAAGAGCTGGTATATAGTAGATATAGATAGGTACCAAAGTATTGGCAGAGAGCATGAATAGTTCCCTAGTATAAGAAAAAAGGGAACAAGAGAGACTGTAAACAATACATGTATAGAAAGATAAGCCTGTTCAGTATACCAGGTAAAAGAAGGAAATTTAAAGTGAACATAGAAAAAGGGCAAGATAATTAGGATAACAAAAAGTCTAGGAAAGGACAGACTGAATATCAGTTTGGAGGGAGGTAGAATGGAGGAAGTGAATGTATTTAGATATTTGGGATTGGACAAATCAACAGATGAATCTATGAAAGCTGAAGCAAACCACAGCACAGATAAAAGGAAGGGAAGAAAGGTGGGTTGTGTGGTGAAGTACAGAATCTGTAGAAATTTTATATATGGAGGCAAAAAAGAAAAAAAAAAAAAAAAAAAAAAAAGGAAGATAATGTTCTAGAGTACAGTGGTACCAATACTATTATATGGATGTGAGACGTAGGTTTTGAATGCTGCAGTGAAAAGGAGGGTGGATGAGGTGGAGATGTCATGTTTGAGAGCCATGTGTGTTGTGAATATCATGCAGAGAATTCACAGCACAGAAAGTAAAAGGCAACGTGAGGTGACCCAGGATACAATTCAGATGGCTAAGGAGGGGTTGCTGAGGTGGTTTGGGTATATAGAGAATATAAATAACAGGTTGTAATTTTTTTTTAACCCTTTCAGGGTCCACAGGCCCTCTCAGAGACTTGTTCTCAGGGTCCCCCAAATTTCAAAAAAAAAAAAAAAATTATTTTTTCTTATGAAAAGATAGAGAATCTTTTCCCGATCATAATGACACCAAAAGTATGAAATTTGATGGAAAACTTACGGAATTATGCTCTCGCGAAGTTAGCGGTCTCAACGATGTTTACGCAACGGCGATTTTGCCCACTTTGAGCCCTATTTTCAGCCAATTCCAGTGTACTAGTCGACAAAAATCATACCTATTTCGCTAGAACTCCATTTTTTCCATCGAATGAGTACAAGAAACCACCCATTTACCGATTTCAACTATCCAATACAGTGGTCAGAATTTAGCAATTTTGCCAATTTCACACAAATTTCAAAAGATGCCAATTTCCAAATAGGGTCCAGAATAAACAAGAAAGACATTCCTTGCACTAAAATAACATTTCCTCTGTTCATTAGTCACGTCCCCACGCCCCTCTTACATTCTTTTGCTTTCCATTCTGAATTTTTATTCTCACAAAAAATAGAAGATTTACTGTCATGCAGACTACTGCATTAGTGTAGAAATGGTATAAATAATATCGGCGCACTTGTGAAAGAATATTAGACTCACCAGTTGACGTGTATTGGATGCTTAGCATGATTTGTTTACTTTTGAACTTTGGTAAAAATTGAACATTTCTGCTACTTTGAGCTCAATTTCAAGGTACTTTTCATTGTAAAACCAGTCAAAATCATCTTAATTTCTGTAATATGTCTTCCATTCTATCAAATGAGACCAGGAAAACTAGAATACAACAATAAATACCATACGAAAATACAGTGCAAAGTCGCTGTTTTAATCCAAAAACACGGTCAAAGTTTTTTTTTCTCATTACGCAGTGTGTGCTGCAGGATTTTTTTTATACTGCGCACACTGACCACATAGACCCATTCTTTCATATGTAGGCCTACCAACTTCCTCTCACTAGATTTGAAGGCGCTAGAATTTATGAGTACTAGTACGTCAAGGACCCTGGCACGTAAGCCATACTAATACGGCCGAAACCCTGAAAGGGTTAACAAGTCGGCCGTCTCCCACTGAGGCAGGGTGACCCAAAAAGAAAGAAAATCCCCTAAAAAGAAAATACTTTCATCATCATTCAACACTCACCTCACTCACACATAATCACTGTTTTTGCAGAGGTGCTCAGAACACAACAGTTTAGAAGCATATACGTATAAAGATACACAACATATCCCTCCAAACCGCTAATATCCCGATCCCCTCCTTTAGAGTGCAGGCATTGTACTTCCCATTTCCAGGACTCAAGTCCGGCTATATAAAAATAACCAGTTTCCCTGAATCCCTTCACTAAATATTACAAAAATGGGACTCTCAGCAATAGATTTATGTTGGACAAATTTAGATTTAGAAAGAACAAACAGGCACAATACCATAACGGGAACAATACACAAATAACCCACACACAGGAGAAAGCTTATGATGACATTTCAGTCCAACTCAGACCATTTACAAGTCACACTTCATGTGTTAGTGTGACTTGTAAATGGCTCAAGTTGAGCTGAAACATTGTCACAAACTTCTTTCTCCTGTGTATTAGATTTAGAAAGAATATAAGAAAGTACTGGTTTAGAAACAGAGTTGTGGATAAGTGGACTAAACTCCTGAGTAGCATCACTGAAGCAAGAAAGTTTGGGTACCTTTAAAAATAGGTTGGACAGGTACATGAGTTGGTGTGGATTTGTGTGATTTAAATCTTTCTGGCATGGGCCAGTAGGCCTGTTGCAGTGCTCCACTATTCTCATGCTTCCATGTTCTTAATTTTATATGAATTGAAGCAATGATAAAACTTATTATTAACTCCCAAAAGACAATTTGCTTTTATTGAAGACAAGTTATTTAATAAAGACATAATTATTATATATAACACACTCTTGCTTTAATAATTTCTCTTAAAATAATGCACATTATAACTATTACTATTCTGCAATATTAAGTATTCTAAGCAACTTCTCTAATAGCCACTACAGTAAAAGGATGTGGCAAAGACATCAGCTGTATTACTAAAACTTCAGATGTCTAAGTTCTGAATTCAAGTGATCTGCAGAAATGATATTTCATACGTACATACTTGCTAAATAAGAGATAACTTTCCATTCTACTCATGACTATATCTTCTACTATAATTTTTTTTTTTTTCAACAAGTCGGCCGTCACCCACCGAGGCAGGGTGACCCAAAAAAGAAAGAAAATCCCCAAAAAGAAAATACTTTCATCATCATTCAACACTTTCACCACACTCACACATTATCACTGTTTTTGCAGAGGTGCTCAGAATACAACAGTTTAGAAGCATATACGTATAAAGATACACAACATATCCCTCCAAACTGCCAATACCCCAAACCCCTCCTTTAAAGTGCAGGCATTGTACTTCCCATTTCCAGGACTCAAGTCCGACTATATGAAAATAACCGGTTTCCCTGAATCCCTTCACTAAATATTACCCTGCTCACACTCCAACAGATCGTCAGGTCCCAAGTACCATTTGTCTCCATTCACTCCTATCTAACACGCTCACGCACACTTACTGGAAGTCCAAGCCCCCTCGCCCACAAAACCTCCTTTACCCCCTCTCTCCAACCCTTTCGAGGACGACCCCTACCCCGCCTTCCTTCCCCTATAGATTTATATGCTTTCCATGTCATTCTACTTTGATCCATTCTCTCTAAATGACCAAACCACCTCAACAACCCCTTTTCTGCCCTCTGACTAATGCTTTTATTAACTCCACACCTTTTCCTAATTTCCACACTCCGAATTTTCTGCATAATATTTACACCACACATTGCCCTTAGACAGGACATCTCCACTGCCTCCAACCGTCTCCTCGCTGCTGCATTTACCACCCAAGCTTCACTTCCATATAAGAGTGTTAGTACTACTATACAGTGGACCCCCGCATAACGATCACCTCCCAATGCGACCAATTATGTAAGTGTAATTATGTAAGTGCGTTTGTATGTGTATGTTTGGGGGTCTGAAATGGACTAATCTACTTCTCAATATTCCTTATGGGAACAAATTCGGTCAGTACTGGTACCTGAACATACTTCTGGAATGAAAAAATATCGTTAACCGGGGGTCCACTGTACTTTCATAGATTCCCTTCTTTGCCTCCATAGATAACGTTTTTTGACTCCACACATACCTCAACGCACCACTCACCTTTTTTCCCTCATCAATTCTATGATAAACCTCATCCTTCATAAATCCATCCGCCGACACGTCAACTCCCAAGTACAGTGGACCCCCGCATAACGATCACCTCCGAATGCGACCAATTATGTAAGTGTATTTATGTATGTGCGTTTGTACGTGTATGTTTGGGGGTCTGAAATGGACTAATCTACTTCACAATATTCCTTATGGGAACAAATTCGGTCAGTACTGGCACCTGAACATACTTCTGGAGTGAAAAAATATCGTTAACCGGGGGTCCACTGTATCTGAAAACATTCACTTCTTCCATACTCCTCCTCCCCAATTTGATATCCAATTTTTCTTTATCTAAATGATTTAGATTTTCTACTATAATGTTTCTTAAAAATCTACTCTCAGCAATCCTCTCCAATGGCATACCATCTTGTAATATTTATCTGTACCAGGGATGAACAATTTTTTCACTCCCAAATATTAATAAATGAAAAAAAGTTGTAACTGGAGAGCAAAACATTGCCACAGTAAAATGTCACATTAGTTGCATATGTCCATGTGTGTCATAAGAGGCAACTAAAATGCCTGGAGCAAGGGGCTAGTAACCCCTTCTCCTGTATACATTACTAAGGTTAATAAGAGAGACTTCAGTTTTTCTTTGTGGGTCACCCTGCCTTGGTGGGATATGGCCGGTTTGTTGAAAGAAGAAGTTGCACGTGCTCATTTACCAAATACACCTACCATCCGACTTACGACCTGCTCGACTTACGACCACTCGACTTACAACCTGCTCGACTTACGACCACTCGACTTACGACCGTGTTTTTTATGCCAAATTTCTGGGAAATAAATAGCTATTTGTGTTGTACACAGTGTTTATTCTAAACCTTACAGTATAAAATACAGTACTAACAACATAAAAAGTAAAGTAAAACATGAAATACAAAAATAAAACAATAAAATAAAGTCATTACAAAAATGTTTTGTTGATATTCAGTAGTAAAGTTTGACTTACGACCATTTCGACTTATGACCGGTTTCTCGGAACCGAACTCGGTCCTAAATCGGATGGTAGGTGTATTTTGTGGGTAACTGTACCATTATTACCAGTCTACAATACCTACCATGTTTCGCCGGAAGTGCTAAGCCTGGGATGCCCACATCGTTCATTTGCTGCCGAGCCTTCACAGCAGCAACATCAGCTGGTGCAAGACCTACTGGTAAGTCCGGTTTATTTTTTGCCCACTGCTTCCCTTTACTTTCATACCTGAAATATGTAGAAAGGTAAATAGCACAGTAGGACCCCCATATCCACGGGGAATACGTTCCAAGACTTACCATGGATACCTGAAAATGGGGATAGTAGCGAACCTTATATTTAAGTAATTTTTCGTTACATACATACCTATGATAAAGTTTAATTGACAAATTACACACAATAAGTCGAGAATTAGCACCTTTTTACTGATGGGAAGAACATCATGGCTTTTCTAAGGCTCTGAAGAACTGACACCATCACTACTTTTGCACTTTGGCATCATTATTACATAAAATTAAGGGTTATTTTCGGGCAAGGGTAAACCGTGGATAACTGAAACTGTTGAGCACAAGAGACTTACAAGGGCATTTCTTCCTGTGGCACATAACCATCTTTTACGCGTCTTGCTTTCCTCCATGTTCCATCAGGACGTTGTGATGCTGGAATGAAGCACTGTCCTGCAAAGTAATGTCAGAATAATATGTAGCAGGACATGTATATACTGTGCTAGAATGTAATGGGTCATCAAACATAAGTGATATAAAACATTGAGCAATAATTTATTTTAAAATATCATCCATCTCCTCCCAAGGAAATGGTAACCCAAACACATCTATCATCATTCATTCATTTAGCAGTCATGCCAGAAGTGAACATACATCACCATTCAAACAAACCTCTGAACTATAATATCCCCACCCCTCTTTCAAAGTGCAGGCAATGTACTTCCCATCCCCAGGACTCAAGTTCAGATAGCCAGTTTTCCCTGAATCCCTTCATAAATGTTACTTTGCTCACCCCAACAACACATCAAATCAAACCATAAAAACCACTTGTTCTAATCTAACACATACAAACACACACTTGTGATGTAGTTCTCCCAAGAGACCTCACAAGCCCAGCTGAACTACATCACACACTTGCTGAAAGCTCAAGCCATTACTATTCAAAACCTCCTTCACCCTTCCCTCCAAACCTTCCACCCTAGATTTATACACCTATGTTATCTTATCTTGCTCCATCCTACCTAAATGACTAACAGCTCCTCTGTTCTTTAAAGTAAATGTTTCATAACCCTATACCGTCTCCTAATTTCTGTGCTCCTAATTTTCTGCATAATATTCCCACCAAACATTACTCTCCAGCATATCTTCACTGCTGCTATCCTTCTCACTGCAATGTTCATAGACCATGCCTCACACCCGTCAAAAGAGGATCGGTACCACAATACTCTGGTACATTCTCTTTTATGCCTCCACAAACTTCCCTCTTTCTTCCCATAAATATCTCAACACAAAACGAATTCTATGATTCGCCTCATCTCTCACCAACTCATCTGTCAGCTCTCTAAGCTTCTCTATATTGTGTGATTTTTGTATATGCTTGAGTTCCTTTTTAAAGAGTTACACTCCTGGTGTTATAACTCACAAACAAGTTATCTGAACAAATTTTCCTGTAGAAAACAATAGCATAAGAGAGTACAGAGGCACTGGCCAAGCCATTACTGGTACCTAAAACTTAAAAAATGTTAAATCAATCGATATGGAGCGATTTAGGATAGTTGCATGTCACATTTGTTTATACCTGTGGATCAACATTCTTCAAAAGGCGTATTTTTTAGTATAATATCTCACGAACCTCATTTATACGTACAGATGACTGCAATTCAGACATTCTTGGGTTGGGGATGGCCACCGTATTTCAAGAAAATCGTACTAATTGGGTATATTTTTTCCTTCACATTTCTTTTAGGTACTCATTCAGTCTAACCTCTTGGAATTTTTGGGATACTATACCAATAAAATATTTAGTTACTAAAATTTCACACAGTTCCATGGTATACTTTATTTCAGTTTTTAGTATGAAAATACTCCTCTGCATGTCAGTTAAGTAATCCGGTAAATGATAAAAACCTCTCACAATGCAGAGTATAAACGACATGCAGAGATTGTAAATGAATTAAATAACTATTGTTAGTTTGCTTGTGTATTGTAAAACATATTAAGTTAGGTAAACAACTGCCTCCCAGTTATAGGTCAGAAAATAAATAAAGAGAACAGTATCAAATGCAAACAGAGCAAACTCGCCTTCCAAGCGAGAGGTCTCGGACTCGAGTCCCTGGCTGGGGGTCACACTTTGCTCATCCAGCTGCGGCTGGTGATCTGGATGTGATAAATCGACTGGAACATCATGTTCTGGGGACAAAATATTATGGTTAGGCTTTAAAATGAGCAGAGATGAGCTCTTAGCCGGCAAAATATACATGAATAGAAATCACCATTTCTATCCCTCTAACCTCTCAGTTTTAGTGTTTTATGCAATACAAACTGTTTGATTACCCACAGTCTCAACAATATAAATCTTTGGTGTGAAAAGCTAAAAAAAAAAAAAAGATCAAATAACCAAATATTGATGTTCTGCATTTTCTAGGTTTAATAATAAAATTCATTAAAGAGTTTGTGTATTTTATTCATCCTTTTTGAAACTCTGTTTTAGGGAGCAAATATTTTGTTGTTGCAGAAACTGTACTTTTGTGTGTGGATGTGTGTGTACAGTACATACAGTATTCCTGTTACCTATCTGTAACTACAGTTGCAAAGCCATGCTTATGGTGTCCTAATCTTTTAGAATTTAGGTGTGCTTGTAGTGTCCCATCTTCAGTATTTAATTTAGTATGTATGCTCATGGTATCCCATCTTCAATATTTAATCTATAAATGCTCATGGTATCCCATCTTCAATATTTAATCTATAAATGTTCATGGTATCCCATCTTCAGTATTTAATCTATAAATGCTCATGGTGTCCCATCTTTAGTATTTAATTAATCACATAGGTTTATTAATTTTTGAATTGTACAAGAACTTACTCTTGCATAATGAATGCCATTGTTGTACCATTCTGTAAAAGAACTTTTCATTATCTTCATTTCCAGTTCTTCTACTAAGGCTTGTTGTACAACTCTGTGTGTGCATATATAATGAACTGTACTCTATTAACTATTATTCTAAGCAGATTTACACTTTTCTTTTGCAAAGCCTTTCCATTTTTCCCAGGAAAGTGGCTCATCGTTCCAAGAAAAAATTGTTGTACACTAACAATTACGTGTTCTGAATATGTAAACTGGAACTAATCTTACTGTACAAGAATTACAGTAAAAATGCAAATAACACCAAATACTGAAATAAAACACGGTATGGGTCTCACGTGTGAAATTTTTGCTCATGAATGAATAAGTAGTAATAATGAGACGTTTCGGTAAACCTAAATTACATCCTCAGTTCTTCTTTATAACCCTAAGGCTATGTAAGAGACAATCCTTGGGATACAGGTCTTATTTTTGTGTATAACAGAAGTTACTAAAGCTTCATGGCACTGTAATGGTTGAAAAAATGAATGGGAATTAATTATGGAAGTGGCTATTCATGGGGTAGCGACCAATTTGTTAAAGGCTAGTCAGGTAGCAGACAGCTGATTGGTAAGGTCAGGTTACATAAACCTAAAAAAAAATATACATATTAAATCACAACTAATCAAATTGAAAGTAAACAAACACAGCACGTTGGGTAATACAATTCAATATCCATTTATGTTATGCCAACTGGCTGCCAGTTAAATAGCCTAGGGCACTAGTTATTACTTCTATATTAATATAAAGTACCATTTAGCCCATTTAGTGGGTCAAGCAGGCTGTGATGGATATGTGGGAGAGTGCACTGCCAGCAGCAACAACCTAGTTGACCAAGTGCAGCAATGACCTTGTTGGCCAAGCAAGTACCAGACAAGCCTGGACAGGGGTGGGTTACAGTAGGAACTCTCGAAACCTATCAAAGGTATATCATACAGCACCCAGGAAATTGTAAATAGTCAGGACTGATCCTAGGAATAAAAAAGTAGGTCCAATTCCTTCAATCAAGAGCCCTTCATTAGCATTAAATGAATGAATGAAGGAAATACCTGCCTAACCATATTTAACCTAACAAACCTGAGACTAACCTAAATTCACTCACCTGAAAACAGTAAAAAGTATGCCAATATATTTCTGAAACTATCAAAATTGTTAAATTCAGCATAACGAAGTCACGTGAGCAATTAAACTTTACCATCCTTCAACTGTAACCATAACAATAAGAGTTGGCAACTAATTACATTGTAATCAACACAGGTTTGCAGTATTTCAAACCACTGTAGCCCTAAATATATAGTTTCACCAATTATCATGTTAGCACCATAGTTCTTATATCCATTACAGAACTGAGTTTTTGACTAACTTTGTAAATTTCCTGAGGCTAATCATGGAGCAGGACGTATGTAATGTATGGTCAGGCCAATAGAGGAACACTTCCTCATAATATTAAGAACAATTAAGAGTTCCATCTAACCCTCTTGGGATGGCTAGGAAGAGAACATTGTGGAAGAGTCTCACAAACTCAAAAAAGTGTTCCTCACATTCAGAACCAGAATGCTGATCACCAAGGAAGTAACTTTATGAAAATTTCACATGACACAGCTATGTAGTTTTACTTAGCACTGTCACAGGTGAAATTAGAAAAATAACAGAAGAACTTTGAGCAAAATATGCCACATAAAAAGTAAATCCTACAATGGATACAAAACCCCACTCCTGATAAAGCGTCAAAGCTGATACTGGACTTGTGGATGATATATGAGAAACCATGCAAGTCCAGTACCTGACTCTTGGAATGACTAACTAGTAACTACATGTACAATATAGTGAACATATACAGTGGAACCTCAAAAATTGAACTGCTCCCAACACAACCAATTATGTAAGTGTATTTTTGTAAGTGCTTTTATAATTGTATTTTTGAGGGTCTGAAATGGACTAACCTAATTTACATTATTCCTCATGGGAATAAATTCATTCGGTAAAGGAACTCGAACAACCTTCTGGACCAGAGAAAGTTCGATATTTGAGGTTCCACTGTAGTATAGTCAATTTTGGCATGATTAATTAGTATTATGTCATAATATGTGCCATCACAAATGTTATTAAAATTATGGTTACTTTAAAGTTATTTTGGGAGATATAAAAATATTTGTGCTGGAAACTAGAGGAAAATATAGACAAAGCCAGACAAATTGGGCTTCAAGCTTTTTTTTTTTTTTTTTTGCAGTAATAAGTGTAGATAGTTTCATCCATGAAGACTGCCTCAACTTTTACTGCACATGGAGTCAGGTTCTCAGCTGAGAATGACAAGATGAATATCATCTCAAAAATTGTCATTACTCTGATGAAAACCCAGCCACATCAGTAATTGACACTGACAGTTTCTTCACTAACATCAACCTTGTTGCACACTTTCAGCAGAAATACAAGTGCAGATACACAAACAACCCATACACAGAAGAGAGGAGCTCACGATGACGCTTCGATCCTACTTGGACCATTTACAAAGTCACACAAACGAGACGTGTATATATAGGCAGGAAGAGGTAGAGGTGGTTGTTGTTGTTGTTGTGGTGGTGGTGGTGGTGGTAGTAGTAGTAGTAGTAGTAGTAGTAGTAGTAGTAGTAGTAGTAGTAGTAGTAGTAGTAGTAGTAGTAGTAGTAGTAGTAGTAGTAGTAGTAGTAGTAGTAGTAGTAGTAGTAGTAGTAGTAGTAGTAGTAGTAGTAGTAGTAGTAGTAGTAGTAGTAGTAGTAGTAGTAGTAGTAGTAGTAGTAGTAGTAGTAGATTAAGGACGAGGATCCAGTCAAATACAAAGAAAGGGGAGCACTGCAAGGGAGCTAGGTGCCCACAGAGGGAGAGCAAGTGCACAGAGGTGGGGAAAAGGGGAAGTGATGAAATAAATAATGAAGGAACAGAAACACGAGACAGAAGAAAGAAAGACAACCCAGACAACACAGTTCTTACAAGTGCAGATGCCTAGTACAGCAAGAAAAAATGGAAATGGTAATCCAACCCTACAGGATTCCAAGAATATGAATGAGCCCAAAGAAAAGTGAGGAACAATGAGCTACTCTTGGAGTCTTGGCCTGTACGTGAATGCCACTGTCAAGAACAAAGTGGAGGTCTCCTGTTCTCAGGTTATTAAACCTTACAACTCTAGCATGGTTGGCACTGACTAAACATGCTGACAAATCTCTACGAGACTCCCATAAAAGCCAGAGGATATGTGATTCTTTGTATATGTATTTCACCTCACTGTTTGCAACTCTTACATCCTGTACAAAAGGGTCAACAAGTACATTTATTAGTACAAATGAAAAGCCCCTAGATATGTAGAGCATTTTGATCAAGCTAAAAATAAAGCAAGACTATTAACACAATAAATAATGTACATATACAGTATGTATATAAAGACATTAAAAATAAACAGACATAAAATAAAAGTAATACTACTGAGTAAAGTAAACAAGAATAGATAAAAGCAGATTAAAAGTGAAACTTGATATATAATTAACACAAAAAATAAATTAAGTTAAATTGCAATTAAATAAATTATGTTTTACGGTAGAATTTTTACAACATAAAGTGATATTTAAAACAATAACTTAAAAACTCAATAATAATTAATAATTTAATTTTACTGAATGCTAAGATTAATGATTAAGTTGTCTGAAGATATAATAATTAATTGCAATGATTATTTTAAGTAGCAAAGCTCAGTAAAGTGTATTGTAGAGCAGTGCTAATGTGAAGAAATATTAATGCACAACAGTATAGGGAGTTTACAATTAAGAAACTTAAATAAATTTATTGATTCTATATATGGTAAATGATCTGACTAAATTATTCAGGCCTGCCATGCTTGTTTTAAACTCATGGAGGACCTATTATACTCAAAGATTTCAGGCTGCAGATATTAATATCTGCAGGAATACAGAAGCCAACAATGCCATCCACACTCTCATTGCATGAAATTCAGTCAATGACTGCACCAACCATCAATAAAGTCCGAAACAACAGTCACACCTCTCAGACATCCTGAGGAATAAAACTGCAGCACTACATTTTCCAGTCTTCCAGGATTCAAGACAGAGCTGTAAGCTGTGTTCACACGTGACAATGTCCATTATTTTAAATGTCTGTGCCAGACATACAAGGTCACTCTGCCTCATACAAGGTCACTGCCTCATACAAAGTCACTCTGCCTCATACAAGGTCACTCTGCCTCATACAAGGTCACTCTGCCTCATACAAAGTCACTCTGCCTCATACAAGGTCACTCTGCCTCATACAAAGTCACTCTGCCTCATACAAAGTCACTCTGCCTCATACAAGGTCACTCTGCCTCATACAAAGTCAAAGTCACTCTGCCTCATACAAAGTCACTCTGCCTCATACAAGGTCACTCTGCCTCATACAAAGTCACTCTGCCTCATACAAGGTCACTCTGCCTCATACAAAGTCACTCTGCCTCATACAAGGTCACTCTGCCTCATACAAAGTCACTCTGCCTCATACAAGGTCACTCTGCCTCATACAAAGTCAAAGTCACTCTGCCTCATACAAAGTCAAAGTCACTCTGCCTCATACAAAGTCACTCTGCCTCATACAAGGTCACTCTGTCTCATACAAAGTCACTCTGCCTCATACAAGGTCACTCTGCCTCATACAAAGTCACTCTGCCTCATACAAGGTCACTCTGCCTCATACAAGGTCACTCTGCCTCATACAAGGTCACTCTGCCTCATACAAGGTCACTCTGCCTCATACAAGGTCACTCTGCCTCATACAAGGTCACTCTGCCTCATACAAGGTCACTCTGCCTCATACAAGGTCACTCTGCCTCATACAAGGTCACTCTGCCTCATACAAGGTCACTCTGCCTCATACAAGGTCACTCTGCCTCATACAAGGTCACTCTGCCTCATACAAGGTCACTCTGCCTCATACAAGGTCACTCTGCCTCATACAAGGTCACTCTGCCTCATACAAGGTCACTCTGCCTCATACAAGGTCACTCTGCCTCTCACACATCAGCATCTGTTTCATAACCACTTTCTAAAGCTATATTTTTTAATATAATAAATACTTTGCATACAGCACTTACACAATATTTATAGTATTAGTTGTAAGTAAATATTTAAGTATACATAAGTACAATTATCATTCATAGTTACATATGCAAAATAACTAATGTGAAAAAATAGTGAATTTCCAAGAACTTTCATAATTACACACAGTTCTTTGATTATGTGAGACATCATGAAAAATACTTGGAAATTCACAATTTTTTCAGTGGTTATTTTCCACATTGTTATAATAATACTAATAATAATCTTTATTTCAATAGGTACAAGATACAACTTATACAGACCATAGCTAACATCAGTTTCATAGTACCATACAGAAAGCCCTTGTTATGCAGAGTATTTCAAGCAACTTGGGTTAATTTTATCCCCAGGATGCAAGCAACACCAGTCTGCTAACACCCAGGTACCTACTTATTGCTAGGTGAACAAGGGACAGCAGGTGTCTTAAGGAAACACGTCCTAATGTTTCCACCCATACTGGGGATCGAACCACAGACCGCAATGTGTAAGCTGCGTGCGCTACCAACTGAGGTACAGAACACCTGTGTACTGTTATCTTATTGCAACATCACATATATGCAAATTACCCAGGAGAACCCCCCAAAAAAGTCAGGCGAAGTAATTTATTTCCATTAGGGTTCTTGTAATATCTTATTACTTAAAGTAAAAATAGAAAACAGCTCTTTACAACCCTACATTAATTCATGTATCATTTAAAAGAATCATAAAAAGTATTCCACTAGTGGGCAGTACACGACTAATATGGGTTATTGGTAGTCGTTTTGGGTTCCTCACAGGATACACGTTAAAATGAGCCATATCTCAAAAACTATAAAAAATCAAGAAATGTCCAGGAGTAAAAATGTCTTAGAAATGGCTAAATATTCACGTGTAAAAATTATTTTAAAAATCTCTCCATGATTTCCATCAGTGACAAGTATGGGGTCAAGACCTCTAACATATGATTGATCCACTAACACAACCCTAAAACACCCTTAACAACACTAGATACAAAAACCATACAACCACCTCCATAACATTTCAAAACTTCATACTCTACACGCAGGTCTTTAACCAAAAAAATTATACGCTATAGATATATAACATGGAGCGCATGTGTGGCTGCAGCTGCTGCCATCACCGTCTCTCCTTCACCGGCCACTCCAGCCTCACACACCATATTTATCCTCTGCTCCTGCTACCTCAACCATCAATTATCCTCACAGTAACAACCATAATCACTCTCATTACTCGGAATGTCATTAAATGATAACTTGCCCGACTCATCCTTCACGTACTCTGCAGTAGACATCTTGTTGTTGTTGTTGTTGTTGTTGGGGTTGTTGAAGGCTACTAAAACTTACTTCTTATTGAACCCTCACTCCCAGGTGGCCACGTAAGTAAGTGAGTAAGCAAGTAAGTAAATAAGTAAGTATATAAGTATGTAAGTAAGTTTATTTAGACACAGGTACACAGAGGATAACCCAAAGAAAATTTAGACACAGTGACTTATTCTTACTGGATCCTTTGACCAAATCTGGCCGGGAATTCTATTATTTTATCTTATCTTATCTTCCTGGAACACTAAATTCCTAATTAGGTAAGTTGGTTCCCTATCCTAAACCTCGGTAGATCCAGAAAAAACCAAGAGGAGACCAGGAAAGACTACAAATGGCAATAAGTCACTCTGACTTTTTTGGGTTATCCTAAGTTCTGTAGATGAATGGTTCAGAGAACCGACATGTTGATAAATTAGACACATGTGCAACTCTTGGGTACCTTTATTGAGGAAACGTTTCGCCACACAGTGGCTTCATCAGTCCATACGTAGGAGAAACTTGAAGAACAGGAGGAGAATGAGGTAATCAGTCCCTCAACCTTGAGTCGATGTGTTCAGTCCATCAATTCAAGATTGATGGACTGAACACATCGACTCAAGGTTGAGGGACTGATTTCCTCATTCTCCTCCTGTTCTTCAAGTTTCTCCTACGTATGGACTGATGAAGCCAATGTGTGGCGAAACGTTTCCTCAATAAAGATACCCAAGAGTTGCACATGTGTCTAATTTATCATCCTAAGTTCTCTACACATATACTGCTATGTATGATAATCTATGTAATTGTATTTGTGTATGCCTGAATAAACTTACTTACTTACTTACTTACTTAAGGGACTGGTCTGACAAGCGGCTATTTGAATTTAACCCCAGCAAATAGAAAATGGATTTCAATCTCTATAAAAACAGCTAATTCATCTAGTCGACGCAAAATGTGGATACAACCTCAAGATTTCGGATAGCTTGCATCAACAATGAGGTGTCTTGCCATATCCTGCAAGGTTTGCATGGAGGTGTCTCTGAAAGGTTGGATCATGGTTGCTAATGACTTCTCAACCTTCGGTTACACAACTGCGAACAACCAACTGAACCTAACCAACCGAATCCAACTAACCAAATCCAACCAACCGTACCCAACCAACTGCACACAACTAACCGAATCCAACTTACCGAATCCAACCAACCGAATCCAACTAACTGATCCCAACCAACTGAGCCCAACCACCCGAACCCAACCAACTGAACCCAACCAACCGAACCCAACCAACTGAACCCAGCCAACCGAACCCAACCAACCGAATCCAACCAACCGATCCCAGCCAACTGATACCAAGCAGATAAGTTCTAGAAGTAACATCTTCATAGCCACTACGGCCACATCTTTTATCATAGACCTCGCCAGGAAGAGACATCTCTACCACACACACAAAAGTGACACAGGAATCAACACCATATCAGGCGAAATGTTTCTACACATGTTCAAGAATACAAATATGCTGCTTGCAACTGTGACGACACCAGCAGAGCTTGTGGAGTATAGGTCTAAAGAAGGTGAGCTGATGCATTGGAATAACGCAGAAATGGTCCACGGAATCTCTGACAGGAATGGTTGCCTTTGTATAGTAGCAACGTTAATTGCTACTTACAACATAATAAAACAAAGAGTTGGCAACTACATCTGGTGTCCCGTGGCTTGGTAGACAACGCTCTCGCCTCACACACTGAGTGTCTGGGGATCAGTCCCCGGCCGGGTGGGAAAATTAGGCGTGTTTCCTTACACCTGTTGTTCCCGTACACCTAGCAAGCAAGTACGTACTTGAGTGTTAGTCGACTGGTGTGGGTCGCATCCTGGCGAACAAGACTGAAAGACCACAATGGAAATAAGCCAGACAGTCCTCGATGGCACACTGACTTTCTTGGGTTATCCTGGGTGGGTAACCCTCCGGGGTTAAAAATCCCAACAAAATCTTATCTCCACCACTCTGCCACAGATGATACTGCTACATGCGTCTTCCTGGCCGCTAGGTGATACACAGACCTCACGTCTCCACCTGACCATCGCCCAGGACTTATATTCTCTGTTATATACTGTACTTTCTCGGTCCTTCGTATCACTTGCAGTAACCAAAGTTCCAGGACCAAAATATCCATTAAAACTTATCCTAAAGTGTATGTATCTGTGTTACTTAATACAAAGTTATTGTGACTTTTCACCGGGGTTCTTATGGGATCTTCTGGGTTCTTGTGGGGTCCTTCTGGGTCCTTGTGAGGTCCTTCTGAGTCCTTGTGGGGTCCTTCTGGGTCCTTGTGGGGTCCTTCTGGGTCCTTGTGGGGTCCTTCTGGGTCCTTGTGAGGTATTTCTGGGTCCTTGTGGGGTCCTTCTGGGTCCTTGTGAGGTCCTTCTGGGTCTTTGTGGGGTCCTTCTGGGACCTTGTGAGGTCCTTCTGGGTCCTTCTGAGGTCCTTCTGTTATGTAGTAACAGATTTATTCTTAAAGGCACAAAAACTTCTGTATTATTCTACTTTTAGTTATGTTAATAAATGAATAAATGAATTGTGGTGTCCCGTAGCTCATTTGGTAGCGCACTTGGCTCACACATTGAGGTCCGTGGTTCGATCTCCGATACGGGTGGAGACATTAGGACGTGTTTCCTTAAGGCACCTGCTGTCCATGTTTACTTAGCAATAAGTAGGTACCTGGGTGCTAGTAGACTGGTGTGGGTCGCATCCTGGGGACAAAATTAATCTAATTTACCAGAAATACTCTGCATAACAAGGGGCTTCCTACATAGTACGTCACTGGTGTCAGCTATGGTCTGTACAAGTTTTATCATGTACTTGTAGGAACAAAAAATGAATATATGATATAAACTCACCAACTGTGAATCACATTCAGATAAGATTTGTTCGGATTTTTAACCCTGGGAGGGTTAGCTACTCAGGATAACCCCAGGATGCGACTCACACCACTCGACTACCACCCAGGTACCTACTTAGAACTAGGTGAAAAGGGACAGCAGGTGTAAATATGTTCAAGTTTTCACCCGTGCCGGGGATTGAACCATGAACTCTTAGTGTGTGAGGAGAGTGGCTTGACAACCGAGCCACGGGTCACCAGAACTTTAATTAGCTGCATTAATAATGTATATGTTAAGGCTGCCATACTTATTTTAGTTTGATATGTGTATTTTGCACCGCATACTATGTTGTGGGCGGGTGAGGGCGCATCCTCAGACATATCTGGGTGGAGGGTGGGTAGTGGGTGGCCTCAGACGCAGGTGGGTGGCTAGCTGGCGGATACACACTCAGTCAGTGTCCTGTCCTCACTGAGAGAAGGTCACAATACCAGTCCATCACATACTGAACACACACACACCTCTACTGCGCTGGGTAAGCATCTAGTGTGGCCAGGTAACCACATAGTGTGTGTGGCCAGGTAGCTACATAGTGTGGCCAGGTAACCACATAGTGTGTGTGGCCAGGTAGCTACATAGTGTGGCCAGGTAGCTACATACT
>NC_091378.1:5703168-5775668 GCF_038502225.1 Cherax quadricarinatus
ATCTGGTGATGATTGATGGGATGGGAGGAGGGGAGAGCATTATCTTCTTACTGTTTAGAAGGGGAATCCCCTTCCATTAGGACTTGAGGTAGCAAGTCCTTTTCTGGGGTTACTTCCCTTCTTCTTTTAGTGCCACTAGGACCAGCTTGAGAGTCACTGGACCTCTGTCGCACAACAAATCTGTCCATAGAGCTCTGTACCTCCCGTTCCTTCAAGACTTTCCTAAAATGGGCCATAACATTGTCATTGAAATAGTCACCAGCACGGCTTGCAACAGCTGTGTCAGGGTGATTTTCATCTATAAAGGTTTGCAGTTCAACCCACTGTGCACACATTTCCTTAATCTTTGAAGTAGGCACAATGGATTCCACAACTGGCATAGGCTTCTCAGGGTTAGCCCCAAACCCTTCAAAATCTTTCTTAATTTCCATACTAATTCTCACCCTTTTTACCACAGGGTTGGCACTAGAAGCTTTCTTGGGGCCCATGGTCACTTATTTTCCAGAAACAGCACCGAAAACACTGTAATAATACGAAATATTCCGAGTGTATGCTTGGATGTTACCGCGGAGGCTGGCTGGTAAACAATGGGACGGCCGGCACATGTGAGGGCACATTGGACGCGTCTCGGACGAAAATCGGTAAGCGGGTTTTTAATCGGTATGCGCGGCAAAAATTTTGCGATAAAAGTAATCGGTATGCGGAAAAATCGCTATGTGATGCCATCGTTATGCGGGGGTCCACTGTATAATCAAAAAGAAGCACTAAGCCACAAGGGCTATACAGCAACTCAGCAGTAAAAATGCTAGCCGAAGATAATAAATACCCTCGCATGACACTGTCCGAAAACACTGCTGTGAATCTGATGCCATCAGAAGACTTAGAACTATTGTACACTGCGATGGCATGAGAATGAGAGCGGAAATGGTCAAAAAAAAAAAAAAAAAAAAAAAGAGGGCGGGAAGCCACCATAGGTAGTTGGGCTTTTGCTCATGGCAGTGGGAAAGAACAGACATGAATAGCTGGAACTTCCCAAAGGAGCGGAAAAGTGAGATGCTACACGAGCATAGAAAGGTGATAACCAAAGAGAAGACAAGAGCAATGTAGGTAGAGAGAAAAAGGGACGACGAACAAATAAAGAACGTCTACTAACATCAGTGATCATCCTGTACATGGAAGGATTGTGGAGGTCATGAGATCAAACATAATAGTGAAGGCAATGAGCATCAAGGCGATCTGACAAGGATGGAATATTTGCTTCTGCATAGAGGCTCTCAAAGGGATGAACGAAAGGCACCAAGGCACAGACCGAGACCTTGGTGATGAATGTGGTCTAACTTGGACAGAGTTACGGGAGAGGATGCAGAATAGATTTGGTCACCATAATCTAGCATGGACAAGACTAGGGTGGAATGCAAACGGAGGAGAGTGCAACAATCTGCTCCCCACGAACGATGTGCGAGAACCCGAAGGAGATTTAGCCGACCATGGCAAGTTGTTTTTAAAGAAGAAATGTGAGGTCTCCACGTCAGCTGGCAATCAAAGAGCAGGCCCAGAAACTTGATCATATCACATGCCAGAATACGTGAACTAAGTACAAGGGAGTATCCAGAATAAGCAGATGTCTAGTGAAGGTAATGAATCGGGTTTCCATGGGAGATTTGGTCTATCACAACCTGAAGGAAGGCTGCTACTAGCCGACAGTCAGCGCCCTAGTAAACTATAGCGAAGTCATCAACATAAAGTGATGACCAAATATGTGAAGGAAGGTTATTTATAACTAAGAGAAAAAGAGTAGTGCTGAGGACACAACCTTGTGGGACTCCCTCGGCTTGTACAAAGTTCAAGAAAAGCGAGGCGCCAATACGAATCCGAAAATGTCTATTGGACAAGAAAGTAGCGATGAAATTTGGTAGATTACTGCTGATGCCTAAGGAGTGGGCTTGGTCTAGAATGTTATACCTCCAAGTGGTGTCATATGCTTTCTCTAGATCAAAAAAGACCGCTAGGACAGAGTGGTTGTTAGCAAAGGCATTTCGAATATACATATCCAAGTGGGTCTAAAGTAGAGAGTCTTTTGCGAAAGCCATATTGGCAAGGGGAAAGGCTATTATGTCTCTCTAAGAACCACATCAGACATCTACTCACCAACTGTTCCATCACCTTGCAAGACCACACTGCTCAGGGCAATGAAACGATAGTGAGAGGTGTCAAGCCCTGAGGTGACCGGTAGCCGATTTCCAGTGTTGAGGGAGAATCCCTCACTCCCAAATTAGACTGAACAAATGTAAAAGAATGGGAGGGGCTGTAAAATGGAAGAACAGGTCATGAAAAATCAAGTGCAATGGGCAAGGAACAGATAAAAAGATCAAAGCAGGAGAGAGACTGAGTGCGAGAATTAAAATGGGTAGGAGCACCCGTGTTTAAAACATGAAGAGGATGAGAAGCGAGAAGAGTCTCCAACTGATCACCACGAGTCACAGTGGGACCCTCCCCGCAGGTGACAGCGAGTGTTAAAATCACCCAACAACAACATGGGCAGCAGCAGAGATAAAATTAAAAATGCAATATCAGAGATATGGAGTTCATGGGAGGGAGAAAGATAGAGAGAGCAAACTGTAAGCCATCGGTGTAAATAAATACAAGCTGCAGTATAATGCAGCGGGGAATGAATAAAATCTTGTCGATATGGTATATCAATGGACACAAGAAGCGCACTTTCATTAAATGAGTCAACAGGTAAAGGATCGGAAGAATGTAACAGCACATAGCCCGAAACGGGGTGAATGACAGCAAAACAAATTTTGGGCTCTTGCAACCCAACACATAGTACTGGGGACAACTGGGAGAGCAACACTCGGAGTTCTCCTCGAATGCCCCTAAGGCCATGCCTATTCCATTGTAAAAAAGACATTATGTACAGAAATAAAAATGGCAACAATAAGAAACGATAAAACCTATGGGCTCTTAGGATCAGTAAAGTTAACACGTGGGGCAACGGTAAGCGTGTAATTAAGGAAGAATTAGAATATTGTAGAGGAATAGATTGTTGCATGGGTCGTGAAATAGAAGGGGTAGAAGGAGGGGCATTGGTGTCCATCGGAGGTGTCGTCTCCTCTATATAGCTGGAGACAGTGTCTAATGTCTCAGCTGTCAAGGAAGCAGACGATGCCTACCTTAGCATACCTTTGGCTAATCTTTTTAACCTATCTCTACAAACTAGCATAGTGCCTGATAAGTGGAAAATGCCAAATGTAATACCTATTTACAAAGCAGGTGACAGGTCCTTGGCTTCGAACTATAGACCCATAAGCCTTACCTCCATAGTTTACCTGGAGTTCACCTGGAGAGAGTTCCGGGGGTCAACGCCCCCGCGGCCCAGTCTGTGACCAGGCCTCATGGTGGATCAGAGCCTGATCAACCAGGCTGATACTGCTGGCTGCACGCAATCCAACGTACGAGCCACAGCCCGGCTGGTCAGGTACTGACTTTAGGTGCTTGTCCAGTGCCTGCTTGAAGACAGCCAGAGGTCTATTGGTAATCCCCCGTATGTATGCTGGGAGGCAGCTGAACAGTCTCGGGCCCCTGACACTTATTATATTGTCTCTTAACATGCTAGTGACACCCCTGCTTTTCATTGGGGGATGTTGCATCGCCTGCCGAGTCTTTTGCTTTCGTTGTGAGTGATTTTCGTGTGCAAGTTCGGTACTAGTCCCTCTAGGATTTTCCAGGTGTATATAATCATGTATCTCTCCCACCTGCATTCCAGGGAGTACAGGTTCAGGAACTTCAAGTGCTCCCAGTAATTGAGGTGTTTTATCTCTGTTATGCGCGCCGTGAAGGTTCTCTGTACATTTTCTAGGTCAGCAATTTCACCTGCCGTGGTAAAATTTATGGAATCAATAACTGCCGAAGCAATTCGTAGCCATCTTGATAGGCACAGATTGATTAAAGACTCTCAACATGGTTTTACAAAGGGACATTCCTGTCTTACGAATTTACTAACTTTTTCACTAAGGTGTTTGAGGGGGTAGATCATGGTAATGAATATGATATTGTGTATATGGACTTCAGTAAGGCTTTCGATAGAGTTCCACATTGGAGGCTATTCAGGAAACGTAAGGCATACGGAATAGGAGGAATTTTTTCCTGGGTAAAAAATGTTGGACAGGAAAATAACCATGCGACATATAAACTAAATAATGTAGATCTTAATACTACTGATTGCGAAAAGGATTTAGGAGTTCTGGTTAGCAGTAATCTAAAACCAAGACAACTGTGCATTAGTGTTCACAATAAAGCTAAAAGAATTCTTGGCTTCATATCTAGAAGTATAAATAATAGAAGTCCTCAGGTTGTTCTTCAACTCTATATATCTATGCCGCTCAGTTCTGGTCACCTTATTACAGAATGGATATAAATGCTCTGGAAAACATACAGAGGAGGATGACAAAGATGATCCCATGTATCAGAAATCTTCCCTATGAGGATAGACTGAGGGCCCTGAATCTGCACTCTCTCAAAAGGCGTAGAATTAGGGGGGATACGATCAAGGTGTATAAATGGAAAACAGGAATAAATAAAGGGGATGTAAATAGCGTGCTGAAAATTTCCAGCCAAGACAGGACTCGCAGCAATGGTTTCAAGTTGGAAAAATTCAGATTCAGGAAGGATATAGGAAAGCACTGGTTTGGTAATAGAGTTGTGGATGAGTGGAACAAACTCCCAAGTACAGTTATAGAGGCTAAAACGTTGTGTAGTTTTAAAAATAGGTTAGATAAATACACGAGTGGGTGTGAGTTGGACCGGATTAGTTTGTGCTGCAGGGTCTGGTGCCGTGCTCCTTCCTTGAGTGGAGGTGACCAGACTGGGTGGGTCATTGGGCTAATCTGGGGGATGGGGACATGGACCTGCAACATAGGCCTGTTGCAGTGTTCCTTCTTTCTTATGTCAGAGACAGGAGAGGGGTATTGCAAGTAAAGGTCGGAGTAACTATGGAGGCAACCAAAGAGGTCTGAGGGGGGCTGGAGAGATGTGTTGGCTGGGGTAGAAGAATCCTGCAGTGTAACAGGAGAGGAAGGACGTTGGAGGGGACACAGGAAGAGGGGGCTACACAGGGGGGTGAGCCTCCACCTTCATGTCAAGAGCTGGAAAGGGGGTGAGAACTAGTCTCCGAGGTGGAAGACAGATTCTGTACAGGTGATGGACATGAAGAAAATGCAGGTCTGCGAGGTCTAGCAGACTGAGAAGCAAGTGAGCGAGATGAAGTAGTAGAAAGTGGTGCAGAGGTAGGAGCGTCAGAGGATAAAACTGCAAAAGAATTAGAAACTGGGGTGACCCCGGAAGACATGGACGCAGAGGGACTGGGAGGTGGGAGGACCGTCGAGGTTGGAGGTCTTCCGCCTACTCAAGCATACGGGAAACGAGGAAGTTTTCCTTGAAGGCAGAGGTGAGAGACTACCATAATGTAAGGCCCTCATGCTCCTTAAAGGTAACGGATCTCTCGTTCATTACGACAGACCTGGCAATGGTGGGAAAAGGAAGGATGGGGTTCCTTGCAATTGAGACAAGAGGGGGGGACGACTACAAGACGTATTGGAATGACCTGCTGCACTGTACACAGGGCATTCCACCGCAGATCTGCAGTGTTTAGCAGGATGCCCAAAATGCCAGTAATTATGACACCGTTGGGGAGTGGGAACTACAGTGGACCCCAGGCATTCGATGGCATCGGTATACGTTAAATCTGGTATTTGATACATTTTAATGCAAAAATTTTGCCTCGCCACTCGTTAAAAAACCCGCCACACGCGATTCGTCCGTGACGCGTCCACGTGAGTGCCAGTGTTTACAAGCCAGCCAGTGTGCTCGCATCTAAGCATACATTCAGTACATTCCATATTATCACAGTGTTTTTGGTGCTTGTTTCTGCAAAATAAGTCACCATGGGCCCCAAGAAAGCTTCTAGTGCCAACCCTGTGGTAAAAAGGGTGAGAATTAGTATGGAAATTAAGAAAGATTTTGAAGGGTTTGGGGCTAACCCTGAGAAGCCTATGCCAGTTGTGGAATCCATTGTGCCTACTTCAAAAATTAAGGAAATGTGTGCAAAGTGGGTTGAACTGCAAACCTTTATGGATGAAAATCACCCTAACACAGCTACTGCAAGCCGTGCTGGTGACTATTACAATGACAGTGTTGTGGCTCACTTTAGACAAATCGTAAAGGAATGGGAGGTACAGAGCTCTATGGACAGATTTGTTGTGCGACAGAGGTCCAGTGACTCTCAAACTGGTCCTAGTGGCATTAAAAGAAGAAGGGAAGTAACCCCGGAAAAGGACTTGCTACCTCAAGTCCTAATGGAAGGGGATTCCCCTTCTAAACATTAACAACTTCGACACTCTGCCCTCCTCCCATCCCATCAATCATTACCAGATCTTCATTAAAGGTAAGTGTCATGTATTCTATTGTTAGTAGAGTACTACTAACTGTGCATGTCTTCTTCAGTTTGTGTGCATTGAACTTAATATTTCATGTGGTAAAAATTTTTTTTTTCATAGTACTTTTGGGTGTCTTGCACGGATTAATTTGATTTCCATTATTTCTTATGGGGAAAATTAATTCGCCTTTCGATAATTTTGGCATACGATGAGCTCTCAGGAACGGATTAATATCGTATACCGGGGGTCCACTGTACTTGACTGACCTCTAGTCGATGGCCCGCAATATAGACAGAGGACGGAAGCTCACAGCAGTCGAAGGTTAAACGAGCGATGTTACTAAGAAAGCGCCTCCGCCCATGAGCAGGCAGGATGTATGTACCTACCTTAAGAATAGGGAGGTTTTGAAGGGTTAATTGTTCTAAAATATTGTTGCCGCAAGACAAAAAAAATCACTCTGTACAATGGTATGCAGTAAAACCACAGTACCACTGCAAGAATTAAGAGTAGTGTGCTTATGAGCAGTGACTGGTATGTTATCTAAGGAAGTGTTGCAAGAGAGAGCATGAGCTTGCTCTGAATTCTGTACTGTTACGACACGCTCACCGCTTCGAAGAGTGTGGAAGGATATATTTTGGCCAACATGCTTAAAAGAGTTTTACCAATTTCATGATCAGACAGATTATCAATTTGAGACATCGTTTGTAAAGAAAAGAATTTTGTCCATTGCGTAATTGTTAGCTCAGTACGCAAAGGTAGCGAGTGTCGCGTAGGTCATTTTTGAGCAATCATCGACGATCTATCGTCAGTAGGTTGTCTTGGACATTTAGGAGCAGTACCACAGGCGGACTGACCTAAGGGAAGTGGGCAATCTGAAAACCGTCGCATTGTATTTGGGGAAGCCAGACGCATCGTGAGAGGAGTGCTAGAAGTAGCGGCATGAACAGTAATGGGTGACACCGCAGCACCTGAAGCAGGTGACGAAGCGTCACCGGCAGAAGGTACAGGAGTATGAGAAGAGTCGAGAGAATGGACCGATAACAAAGCTGGGTCAGAACAGTGTGAGATCAGAAAGGGGTTTGGGAGGAGGAAGGGTTTCTTTAGGCAAAGCCTCCATAATAAAGGTGCTTCATCTGTGATATATCTTTTGTTGTTATTCTAAGAAAAAAAAGAAAGGAGGAAAGAAAAAAAAGAGGGACAGTCACTAGAAGGCATGGAAGGGCCGGAAGCTCACCCCCCTCATATGGGAAGACCTCGAGCCCACGGGCAGTGAAGATGCAGCGTGGAACCCGTGCCATACCCTACCCTTCATGCCAGTAAACAAGCACTTCGGGATAACAGCCTCACATCTACCGAGCCACCTCGGCGGACAAAAGAAAGGGTGGTCAGGAACCCGCCACAAAGCATACCTCCTTCGGCTGCCACCTCCCAGAACCAACAGGCAGCTCCTGGAGATACACCTATTATCTGAAGGGCACCAAGCCTACTTCTCAGAAATTCGGGAAGGGAGCAGGGCACCTTCAGACAATTCAGATTCCACGGCAAACCACACCACCCCTGAGGGACCCCACGGAGTGGGATGAACCCCAGCACACTTCCCCCTACCTAGAAACCATAATGCCAGAGAGGAGAACCCCAGAGACTACATATGGGAAAGGGGAGGGTTGGGAAGGGGGAGGATGGGACGGGGAAGGGAGGACTAGGGGGTAATTAGGTTCGGTCGGAGGAAGAAGACCAAAAGGTCCAATTCCTGAGACCGATAGCCTCTTTACCGCAACAAGGAGCCCCCCTTAAAAAGGCATTTGTAGGAAATGATCATATACATTAACCATGTCAACTGCAAATTTTAAGAACTTGTTTTTGCCCTTAACAAAAATACTAAATTTTACCTAGTGTTTTTAGGTTCTCAGTACAGTGGTACCTTGACTTACAAGTTTAATTTCTTCCATGACCAAGCTTGTAACTCAATTTGCTCATATATCAAATCAATTTTCCTCGTTGAAATTAATTGAAATGTCATTAGTACATTCCAGCAGAATTCTTGGCTCTCGAAAGGTAGGAGAAAATACTTCAATATAACGCTATCAACTCTATGATTTATTTATCACAATTGATCTAATATGACATAATAAACAATATAAATAACATAGAAACATGAGTGCTGGCAGCCACAGTCGAGGTAAAAATAATTATTGCTCTGACCATATCTTCCCATTCTGCCCTTCTGAGGTCTTATTATAAGAGAAAACAGTGTGTTTGTGAGGCTAACTGCACTAGATCACTAGTTTCATAAGGAAAACACTGAAACGTAAGTGATTTTTCTGTTTTTTCTATGATTTCATACTTCAATTCAATGGACATCATCCTTTTCTTCTCAGCACTGTCCTTTGCACTTACTTTCTTAGGACCCATGGTTAGAAAAAAAGAAATTTTTCAAAATAACTGCACAAACAGCACAAAACGCTTGGATGCTGGGTGGATGTTGTGGCATTCGCTGCGCCAACTAGTGGCAGTGTACCTGAGGCTCACTCGTAACTTGGATTTTGGCTCGCAACTCAAAGCAAAAAATCGACTGAGCGACGACTTGTAACTCGGAAAACTCATAAGTTGGGGCACACTTAAGTCAAGGTAGCACTGTATTTAAAATAAAAAATGTATCCTTTCACATAATGATTGAGAATAAAGATTGAAAAAGGTAATTTATAACTAGCATATGAGACCATATTTCCCTTGGTCTCATAAATGTCAGATACTACCACAGAAACAGGCCATTGAACATTTATGATAATTTTTTTTTTTTATCTAACCTTTAATGAATGATTTATATACAGCCTCTCCTCACTTAGCAACATACTTGCTTAACAATGACTCAGACTTATGATGGGCTCTTTGACCAGTATTCGTACTTAATTAATATATGTTAGAGCTGATTTCCTCTATTCTGTTTATTACAATATACAGTACACTACTGTATAAACATTTAAAAATATACCAGAAATGCTATAAAAGGTGCAAAGGTGACATTAAAACAATATCAAAGATGGTTGACACAAACTCACTACCATTAAACTAGTATTCTCCTCACTTACCAACGAGGTCATAGGAGCAGAACTCCGTCGTTAAGTGAGGAGAGGCTGTACTTTTTTTTTTCTTTTACATTTGTACAAAGTGGCTGATCAAACAAATAAATCTACCACATGAATTACCAATGTTAAATGAAAAAGTTTTGGCCTCAAAAGGCTCATGATTTTAGTAAGCATTTTCAGGTTTTCAGTATTGAAACTCACACCACATATACTCTTTGAAATGCAAAATAAATTGAAGTAAAAAAAAGATTACGGTGGAACCCCGAGTTTCGGCCACAATTCGTTCCAGAAGGCTGTTCGAATGCCATTACCGAATGAATTTGTTTACATAAGGAATAATGTAAATTAGATTAGTCCATTTCAGACCCCCAAAAATACGCTTACAAAATAATAATACACTTACATAATTGTTCGCGTTGGGAGCTGTACGAACCTCGGGGTACCACTGTAAATCAAAATAATTTTAGCATATTATAAGACTTTTCCGTTTGGTCTCACATATATGGACATTCCACCTTAATGAAAGCTTTATATTCACATTTTTTTGCTATTTATAAGTAATCGATTAAACAAATCTACAACATCAAATGCCAAATTGCTTAATACTCAGGAGTCATACAGAAATTTGGTTGGGGTTAGTCGTAGTTAGGGCTAGTAGGTGGGTGATATGGAGATCAACCTCACTGTATTCGTGGGGAAACACTACTAGGCCTGCAAGGGTAACAGCACTTGGGGAATTAAAGGCATTCAGGTTTAATCCAAGAAAGGCCTATAGAAATCAGCTTGTGTAGAAGATCAGTTTCCATGAAGAAGGTAAGGCTTTCAGCAGGAAGAGCAAGTGCATCAGGGTGTTGTATCTAAAATGTATTCTGCTTGCCCTCTGACATACAGCACAGTGTTGGACTGAAAGTGACCCAGCAATTCTTAACCCTTTGAGGGTCGACAGGCCCTCTCCGAAACTTCTCAGGGTCGGCCAAATTTAAAAAAAAAAAAAAAAAAAATTTCTAATGAAAAGATAGAGAATCTTTTCCCGATCATAATGACACCAAAAGTATGAAATTTGATGGAAAATTTATGGAATTATGCTCTCGCGAAGATAGCGGTCTCGACGATGTTTACGCATCGGCAATTTTGCCCACTTTGAGCTCTATTTTCGGCCAATTCCAATGTACTAGTCGACAAAAATCATAACTATTTCGCTAGAACTCCATTTTTTCTATCGAATGAGTACAAGAAACCACCCATTTACCAATTTCAACTATCCAATACAGTGGTCAGAATTTAGCAATTTTGCCAATTTCACACAAATTTCAAAAGATGCCAATTTCCGAATAGGGTCCAGAATAAACAAAAAAGACATTCCTGGCACTAAAATAACAAGTTCTCTGTTCGTTAGTCACATCCCCAGGCCCCTCTTATGTTTCTTTGACTTTCCACTTTGAATTTTATTCTTGCAAAAAATAGAAGATTTACTGTTATGCAGACTACTGCATTAGTGTAGAAATGGTATAAATAATATCAGCGCACTTGTGAAAGAATATTAGACTCGCCAGTTGACGTGTATTGGACGCTTGGCATGATTTGTTTACTTTTGAACTTTGATAAAAATCGAACATTTCTGCTACTTTGCGCTCAATTTCAAGGTACTTTTCATTGTAAAACCAGTCAAAATCATCTCAATTTCTGTAATATGTCTCCCATTCTATAAAATGAGACCAAGAAAACTAGAATACAACAATAAATACCATACAAAAATACAGTGCAAAATCACTGTTTTATTCCAAAAACACGGTCAAAGTTTTTTTTTCTCATTACGCACTGTGTGCTGTAGGATTTTTTTTATACTGCGCACACTGGCCACATAGACCCACTCTTTCATATGTAGGCCTACCAGCTTTCTCTCATTAGATTTGAGGGCGCTAGAATTTAGGCGTACTAGTACGTCAAAAACACTGGGTCATAAGCCGTACTGGTACGACCAAAACCCTCAAAGGGTTAAAGGCACTTAGCATCTTTCCATGAGGTATCAACGAGTGTGTGCCTGATTTATAATTATGCAAAGTTTCCCATATCCAACAATGTTGGAAAGATGGCCAAATAACAAACCTAATTGTGGTTTAATGGAGAATAATTTGTTATGCTCTTAACTTTGACCAATGCTGCTGTCAGTGATTTCAAAGCTGTTGATAAACAACTGAAAAATAGTCCAATAAAAAGGGGCCTCCCTCCATAGAAGATTTATACATTGTCAATGTCAGATCAAACGGTCAAATATGCATGTTCATAACCAAGTGAGCATCAGGAATAAACAATGTCTGTTTGCTGGAAATACAATGTAACCTGAATTAAATATGAAGTACAATGGGATACAGTGAGCCAGATTTCTGAATTACTTGTAAATACACTTTGGGAGTCTGAAACAATAAAGGAAGGAAATAATTCTACTGTGAATATGATGACTCACTCTAGTAAGTGTTCTTGGATTAAACTACCTAAGAAAACAGTTGCATACCTTACTCTTTCTGAGGATTTAGAGCCATCAGTGTATGCTACTGCAGCATATGAATGCAATTGGAAATGATGAAGGAAAAAAATGTAGGAGTTTGTAGGAGGTATGCAAGCTTTCAGGCAAGGAAGGGGAGGGGTACAAACCGTAATCATAGGGAATTCCCTATGGAAGGGAGAGAAAAAATATGATACAGGGTGAATATACTGAGTTGGGAAAGCGACAGAACATCATAGATCATACCGTTATATGAGTTGTAAAAGCTGCTTCGATAAGGCTGCAGGCAGTGGAAATGTCATGTCTGAGGGCAATGTGTGGTGTAAATATTATGCAGAAAATTCATAGTGTGGAGTTACTAAAAGTATTATTCAGAGGGGCTGTTGAGGTGGTTTGGTCATTTAGAGAGGATGGAGTAAAAAAGGATGACTTGGAGGGTGTATTAATCTATAGTGGAGGGAAGGAGGGGCAGGGGTCATCCTAGGAAAGGATGGAGGTGAAAGAGCCAGTGTGTGCAAGGGGCTTGGACATATAGCAGGCATGTGTGAGTATATTAGATAGGAAAGAATGATTTTTGGGACCTGATAAGCTGTTGGAGTGTGAAAGGAGTTAGCTGGACTTGAGTCAAGAAGTACAATGTCTGCACTTTAAAGGAGGGATTTGGGATACTGGCTGTTTGGAGTGACATCTCAACTGTCTTATCTGGGTGCCTCTGCAAGACAGTGATGTGTGAATAATGGTGAAAGTCTTTTTTTTGGGTCACCCTGCCTTGGAAACAGCCATTGTGTTGAAAAAAATATATACAGTATGACCTAGTTAGCAGGTTGGTAGACAGCAATTGCCCAGGGAAGTGCTACCATCCTGCCAAGTCAGTGTGAAACTGAAGCCTGTAATCATTTTACATGATGGTAGGATTGCTGGTGTCCTTTTTCTGTCTTATAAACGTGTAAGATTTCAGGTATGTCTTGCTACTTCTACTTACACTTACGTCACATTATACATGTATGTACAACCATATATATACATACCCCTCTGGGTTTTCTTACTAGTTCTTGTTCTTATTTATTTCCGCTCATCTCCATGGGGAAGTGGAACAGAACTCTTCGTAAGCTATGCATGTTTGCAAGAGGTGACTAAAATGCTGGGAGCAAGGGGCTAGTAACCCCTTCTCCTGTGTATGTTACTAAATTTAAAAGGAGAAACTTTTGTTTTTTTTCTTTTGGGCCACCCCGCCTCAGTGGGATATGGCCAGTTTGTTTGAAGAAGATACAGTAGGACCCCTGTATCTGTGGGGCATACGTTCCAAGGAATTGTTGTGTATACCAAAACCAAGGATAGTAGCAAACCCTATATATAAGTCTTATACATACCTATTATAAAAGTTTAACTGATAAGTTATGCACAATAAGTGGAAAATTATCACTTTTTCATTGATGGAAAGCACTTCACAGCTTCTCTTAAGCTTTGAAGAACTGCCTGCTTCTCTACTTTTGCACTTTGGGGCCATTATTATGCAAGATCAAGAGGTATTTTTGATCCACAGTAGACTGTGGATAACTGAAACTACTGATACTGAATTGGTTGATACGGGGGCTCTACTGTACGTGTATATATATTTTTTTTTCAACAAACTGGCCATATCTCACCGAGGCAGGGTGACTCAAAAAAGAAACACTTTTAGCATCATTCAACACTTTCACCATCATTCACACATACATATTTACCGATACTAATACTATGACACATCCTTAATTTGACTTAAATAATTATCTTGCTACTAATCACAATATGGTATAAAGCATGGCAATTGATATAGACAAGTGGTTTAAGAAGATCTGTGAACTGACACTAGGACATGTCATTTTCCAGGTTGCCAGGACCAAAATATTTCATATGTCATAGTGTTTGCTCACGTGTGTTTTGAACCACTAATTACCATACACCTTTACTATGCTAAGGAATGTGTTATGGTGCAGTCACTTAACGGTTCTAATTCCAGAAAACATGCCAACAAGAACCGCATTTTACTCCGGAAGCCTTGAAGAACTTCTTCTTTCACTCTGTTGAAAAAATTCAAAACAATGAATGGAGTTAGTAGAAGGACCTGCAGAGAGCAAATGTAGCATGATTAGAGAATATAAAAAGTCCCAATACTGTAGCTATTATAAAACACAAGTAAACTGCATTTATGATTTAAATGGTTTAGAAAACTGATAAATTGAAGAATTAGATACTTTTGCAGCATTTGGGAATCTTTGTTGTGGAAATGTTTCACCAGCAAGTGACTTCCTCAGTCCAATACAAAGATGAATGATGGAGGAGGAGGAGTTTGAGGTAATCAGTCCCTCAGCCTTGAGTCAGTGTGTTCAGTCCATCAAGATTGATGTACAACACATTGACTCAAGTTTGAGGGACTAATTACCTCAAACTCCTTCTACCATTCCACTTGTTGATGAAACATTTCCATAATAAAGATTCCCAAATGTTGCAAAAGTGTCTAATTCTTTAGCCTGCACTTAGCAGAGGAAACTAATAATGATGTTTTGATCCATCCTGGACCTCCATAAAGACAGTTGTGATTTGACAATGGTCCGCAATGGACTGAAATATCATCATAAGCATTGTCTTTTAAGTACAGGTTATTTGTAATTAGAATAATTAAAAATTTGCTGAAGGCAATAATAAAGTGAGGGAGTAAGTGCTAGAGCAAATTTACAGATGTCAATGTGAAAAAAATTGACTAATTTATGACATCTGGCAGATGCCATAAATTGTAACAAGTCACAACAGAGAAGCTGGAATACTTCATAAACCCACAATCAGGAGGTGCAACTTAACACGGTATTTCAATCCATCCTGGACCATTATCAGGTTAAGAATTTATTTGAAAATGGTCCAGATGGATTGAAATGGTGTCTAAAGTCTCATCTATAAATTGTGGGTTAGTTGTTGACATGTATAATAAACAGTGATCAATGGAAAAATAAACCCACATTAAACCAAGAAAACAGGAAATATCATGAGTATTGTATATTTCAACTTCACATTGAGACTGTCTTCATTCAACTGATATACCTTTGAAGAGTTTCAAGAGTTCATCTAATCTCTGAGCCCAGCCATGGGCCAGGCTCGTCTGATGTTTGCCAGATCAACCAGGCTGTTGCTGCTGGAGGCCCGCTGCCCCACATATCCATCAAAGCCTGGTTGATCTTGCACATGGTGAAGATACTTGTCCAGTTTCCTCTTGAAGGCTTTTACACTTGTTCCAGCTATGTTTCTGATATCTTCTGGCAAGATGTTGAATAGTCTTGGACCCCGGATGTTGATGCAGTGTTCCCTTATTGTCCCCACCGCACCCCTGCTCCTCACTGGGTTTATTTTACACTTCCTCCCATATCTCTCACTCCAGTATGTTGTTATGGCAGTATGCAGATCTGGGACCAAGCCCTCGAGTACTTTCCAGGTGTATATTATCATGTATCTTTCCTCTCCACTCCAATGAGTACATGTTCAAGACTTGAAGGCTTTCCCAGGTGCTTTACTGGCTCAATGTGAGCCATAAACGATCTCTGTATTTGTTCCACCTCCAATATTTCTCCTGCTTTGAACAGGGCACTGAGCAATATTCTAAGTGAGAGAGCACTAGTGATTTGAAGAGTTATCACCATCAGCATTATTTTCCTTGTTTTGAAAGTTCTCAATACCCACCCCATCATCTTCCTGGCTATCGTGATCTTTGTCTTGTTATGGTCTTTAAAGAAAGGTCAATGACATAATTATTCCCAGGTCTTTTGTGTGTTCCTAACTTTCTATTTGGTGACCCTCTTGAGTTTTGTATACAGTGTTCCTTTGGAGTTCTTCATTCTTTCCATACCTAAGCAGCTGGAACTTATCACCATTGAACGTCATGTTGTTCTCCATAGCCCACCGGAAAACCCTGTTTATGTCTTCCTGTACTTTTTCAGTGTCCTCTACCATAGTGACTCTCATGCTTATTTTAGTGTCATCTGCAAATGATGATACAAAAGTGTGCCGGGTGTTTTTATATATGTCTGCTATGAGGATGAGAAACAGCAGAGGTGCCAAGACAGTGCCTTGGGGCACTGAGCTTTTGACCTCACTGATGCTGGCTCTTGCCCTGTTCACTACTACGTTTTGTGTTGTGTGTGTTAGGAACCCAAAAATCCATCTGCCTACCTTCCTCATAATGCCAATGGCCTTCATTTTTTGCGCTATCACTCCATTATCACATTTGTCAAACGCCTTAGCAAAATCTGTGTAAATCACATCTGCGTTTTGGTCATCTTCCAATGCGTCCGTAATTCCGTCATAATTGTTCAGCAGCTGTAACAGGCACGATCGTCCTACTCTAAAACCATGCTGGTTCGGGTTATGCTGGTCCATGAAATCTGTAATCTGCTGTCTCGTATAGATTTAGCGTCTCCTCATGATATAATACATTTTTTTTTTTTTTAACAAGTAGGCCGTCTTCCACCGAGGCAGGGTGACCCAAAAAAGAAAAAATCCCCAAAAAGAAAATACTTTCATCATCATTCAATACTTTCACCTCACTCACACATAATCACTGTTTTTGCAGAGGTGCTCAGAACACAACAGCTTAGAAGCACATATAATATATTTTCATCAGTAAAAAACATACAAGATGTAAAGCAGTAAATGGTTAGTAATAGCAATCATGGTGCATAGAGAGATCATTCTGCTGTGATCATAACAATAATGGAAAATTTACAACTAACAGACTTTGTCCGTTGCTTCCAAATCAATGACCCAGTGGAAATCATCCCTTATTTCTGAAACTCATTAGATTAAGGGTCATTAAATCAAGAGTTTACTATGTACAGAGGCAGGTCATATGACTTCAGTTTGCAACTTTTGTCCTTACAGTCAAATTTTACTGATGTCATCACACCCTACATATATCTGACAGATAATAATTATTTTTTAAAAGACTATGAATTTTGATTATCAAGACACCACAATTCTCACCAACCCCCACACTTCTCATCAATGTTCTCACATTTATAATGCTGTTTGATATGAATATGCTTACTGTTAAGACAAATAACTAACCTTTCCTCTGCAGCTGAGAGTTTGGGCAGCATTTCTATAGCTTCTTGAAATGATGCACTACAAAACAAAGGTGGGATTAATAAAAATTACAAATATACCCCATATTGATGGCATATTTTTGCATGATTGTATAGTCACATTATGTGAACAATATTAAAGATAATAAAAATAAAAAGGCACAATACTATCACTGGAACAATACACAAATAACTCACAGAAGAAACTAATGATGACATTTCAGTACGACTTGGACCATTAACTAGTCACTCTGGTTAATGGTCCAAGCTGGATTGAAACATAGTCGTAAGTTTTTTCTCCTAAATGTGGGTTATGTGAGTATAAAATGACAATAGCTAATCTGGAAATGATTAATCCATATGGCATGAATTAAGATTTGGACATAGTGTACAAGGCAAAGTTATAAATGTAGATGGTAAAGACAAACAGTAACGACTAGTATTTATAGTTGATGTCTGGGGATGCAGAGCAATTAAACAAGGTTCAGCAGATTTTTTTTTTTTTTAATAGTTGGCATACAGGGAAATTTAGAATCTACAAGCAGGAGGGGTCCATATTTTTTGGGTCTTTAATGTGTGTGACTTTCAATTTTGGTATTCAAGGTTAGCCTACACTCTGAGCAACCTATAACATATGCTCTGAACCTACATTCTATGCTCTGAACCTATATCCAATACTCTGAACCTATACCCTACACTCTGACCTTAAATCCTATACTTAGAACCTGTATCTCATACTACGAACCTGTATCCTATGCTCTTAATCTGTATCCTGTGCTCTGAACCTATATACTATATTCTGAACCTAAAATATCTTATATTTGGAGCCTATATCCCATGTTCTGAACCTATATTATATGCTCTAAACCTGTATCTTATACTCTGAATCTGTATTCTATACAGTGGACCCCCGCATAACGATTACCTCCGAATGCGACCAATTATGTAAGTGCATTTGTACGTGTATGTTTGGGGGTCTGAAATGGACTAATCTACTTCACAATATTTCTTATGGGAACAAATTCGGTCAGTACTGGCACCTGAACATACTTCTGGAGTGAAAAAATATCGTTAACCGGGGGTCCACTGTATTGTGAACCTATATCCACTGCTTTGAGCCTATATTCTATGCTATGAGCATTTAGGTCAAGAGTTATGTGCTGGTCATTGAGAGTTCCAGGACAAACATCTTTTGGTCAGCATAATGGTTATCATATGCCTATTAAACTATTTTTTTATTAACACATCAGCCGTTTCACACCAAGGCTGGGTGGCCCGAAAAAGAAAAACTTTCATCATCATCATTCACTTGATCATTGTCTTGCCAGAGGCATGCTTACACTACAGTTATATAACTGCAACATTAACACCCCTTCTTCAGAGTGCCAGCACTGTACTTCCCATCTCCAGGAATCAAGTCTGGCCTCCCAGTTTCCCTGAATTCCTTCATAAATGTTACCTTGCTTACAGTCCAACAGCACGTCAAGTCCTAAAAACCATTTGTCTCCATTTGCTCCTATCTAACATGCTCAAGCGCGCTTGCTGGAAGCCCAAGCCCCTCACACGCAAAACCTCCTTTACCCCCTCCCTTCAACCTTTAGTAGGCTGACCCCTACCCCACCTTCCCTCCACTACAGATTTATACACTCTCTAAGTCATTCTATTTTGTTCCATCCCCTCTACATGTCCAAACCATCTTAATAACCCCTCCCAGCACTCTGGATAATAGTTTTGGTAATCCTACACCCCCTCCTAATCTCCAAACTATGGATTCTCTGCATTATATTCACACCACACATTGCCCTCAGACATAATGTCTCCACTGCTTCCAACCTTCTCCTTGTTTCAACAATCACAACCCATGTCTCACACCCATACAAGAGCGTTGGTATAACTATACTATCATACATTCCCCTCTTTGCTTTCATGGATAAAGTTCTTTGTCTCCACAGACTCCTCAGTGCACCACTCACCTTTTTCTCCTTGTCAATTCTATGATTCACCTCATCCTTCAAAGACCCATCTGCTGACATGTCCACTCCCAAATATCTGAACACATTCACCTCCACCATACTCTCTCCCTCCAATCTGATATCCAATCTTCTGTTACCTAATTTTTTTTTTATCCTCATCACCTTACTCTTTCCTATATTCACTTTTAATTTCCTTCCTTTACATACCCTACCAAACTCATCAACCAACCTCTGCAACTTCTCTTCAGAATCTCCCAAAAGAACAGTGTCATCAGCATAGAGCAACTGTGACAATTCCCACTTTGTGTTAGATTCTTTATCTTTTAACCCCACACCTCTTGCCAATGCCTGAGCATTCACTTCTCTTACAGCTCCATCTATAAATATATTGAACAACCATGGTGACATCACACATCCCTGGTTCTTCCTCACTCCTATAAGATGTTATTCCTCCTTGCCCTATACACAAAATCACAGCTTCCCTATCTTCATCAACATTTAACAATTCCTCAAAATATTCCCTCCATCTTCCCGATACCTCCAACTCTCCATTTAATAACTCCCCTCTCCTATTTTTAACTAACAAATAGATTCTTTCCCTAGGCTTTCTCAACTTATTAATCTCGCTCCAAAACTTTCTCTTATTTTCAACAAAATTTGTTGATAACATCTCACACACGTCCTCTCATTTGCTCTCTTTTTACATTGCTTCACCCCTCTCTTTTTCTCTCCATATACTCCTCCCTCCTTGCATCACTTCTACTTTGTAAAAACCTCTCATATGCTAACTTTTTCTCTCTTACTGCTCTCTTTACATCATCATTCCACCAATTGCTCTTCTTCCCTCCTGCACCCACTTTCCTGTAACAAACTTCTGCTGAACACTAACACTATATTCTTAGACTTACCCCATACATCTTCTACCCCATTGCCTCACTAGCCCATCTCTCCTCCAACAGTTCTTTACTATTACTCTAACTGCCTCCTCCTTTAGTCCCTAAATCCTCACTTTTCTCTTACTTATTAAACTATACATATTTAAAATCAGCAGAATATAAAGGATTTCACTGATATAACTTATTTCTATAAGTAAGGAATGAGTGTGATCTCTTGACCTAGTTGAGAGGTCATATTATAACCAATGGTGTATCATCTGACAAAATATTTCATAATTAAAAACAAAGATTGATGTATTTTTTTCACAGTTGAATTTACAGGCCAAGAGCTGTTATCCTACCTCAGCTCATTTCAAAGCACAGCCATATCTAAGATATTGGATGGACCTATAATAGTCACTCCCAGGTATCTACATACTGCTAGGTGAACAGGGGCAACAGATGTAACGAAATATGCTCAATGTTTCCATCTCATGCTGCTTTTGCATTATTAGAAAGACAGCAAGATAATGATAATAGTTAGTGTGTTTTCCTTCTTTGGAGGTCCTTGCCTTCCACATTATATGACTCTGAAGGAGGGATGGGGATGCTGCAGTCGGAGGGTAATCTGAATTGTGATGGCAGCACACTTCTGGAAAGACAGTGATGAAATGAAGAATGTAAAGATTGAAACAAGAAAATACTGTGACTGTAACAATATACAAAGAACCTGCACTAAGGACTGAAACTTATGGCAACATTTTGGCTTGACTTGGACCATTAACTAGTCACACAAGTGTGACTAATTAAGGGTCCAAGTTGGACTGAAACACCATTGTAAGTTTCAGTCTCCTATGTGTGGGTTATTTGTGTATGGAGACTGTATTTTCTTCTTTGGGTCACCTTGCCTTGGTGGGAGACAGCCAATGAGGTTAAAAAAGAAAAAAGTCATTAGGAAGTGCACAACCTCTAATAGTCCAATAGCAACTGGGAAATGTAAGGTATGATAATCAGGTTGGTGTGAGGCAAAGAAGGGCAGCTTCAATTCCTCATGGCACTTCCCTTTAAGGGTAGTCAATGAGAAGCAACCATGGCTCTCAATGCAAGGAATGAAGAAAGATACAAAGATAACATAACAAAGCAGAAAACAACAAAGCTATCTTCACCTTGCAGCTGAAGATATGTGGTTCCTCAGTACAGCTGTGAGTGCAGCCAAATCTGTGTGTGCTTGGAGTATTCCATACTTAGACCATTTACCAACACATGCAATAAGGCGAGACATCTCCTCTCCAACCCCCTCCACCACTCGACCAACAAGTCCTCCAACAAGGCCTGGCCACACACCAACAACCTGTTAAAAAAATCCAGTAGCAAGATCATTAATTATATAAGAAAGTTCCAGATAATTCCAAATTTTCAAACAAATGAAAAAAATTCTTTAAAACATGAGAGAAAATAAACTAGAGGCAGCTACCATCTTACAAATGTCAGGTTACACGAATGTGTTTATGTACAGAGTACAGTACTGTACTTAGAAATCAAGTTTAGTTTTACTTCTGCCAAGTTGCAGTACAAATGTGTTAAACATGACCATCCTTTGTGCTAATGTTTCCTATATAAATAACCCATCTGTAAATAAAAAAGCCAGGACTGCAACCCATGTCTAGGTTTGGAATTCCTTTATTTTATTATCAACTATGTTCTTATAATGACTAAGTAGCTCACTCTTGGTGCAGAAACTGGAAACTATTTATGAGTTCACTTATTCCTGGGACTGAAGTCATTTTGCCTAGTTATATAGGAAGGTGTTTCACCCTCATTTATGTGATTGTTGGCAAATTCTTTAAATTTATCTAGCATTTCAGCATTGAACATTGAAAATTTTTTAATTTTACTAGTAAACTCCTTACCCAGATAAATGTCATAATGCAAGAAGAATATGCAGTAGTAACCTTGGATGATCAATAATCCAGGATAACCTAAGAAAGCCAAGCTGTGTGGCTTATTTCCATTGGTCCTCCACCAGGATGCAACCCACATGTCTACTAACTCCTAGGTATCTATTTACTGTTAGCAAACAGTATGCAGAATTACATTTTTTTGTTTTACCTGTCTCAATTACTGCTACTCTACCTTACTGATTAATTATATTGAAGGAACAAGAAATACCATACAAATAAATACAAGTATTTAAGGCCGGAATCAAAACATATATCGTTTATTAACAGTAAAGTTACAGTTAACATTTTCTTACCTCAGCATGAACGTGTGTTATATTAATAAGAATCTCCTTAACGTAAGTACGAACATCTGTGGGAGGGTGGTCAACCTTTTCCCAGTCATAGTGGCCAAGATACATTGACCTTTCAATCATACCTGCCAAAAATATGAAACAAGACATATTTACCATAGGTGAGAGTAAAAAAATTATCATGTGGTCATCACTGTATGTTGTTGGAAATACCTTACTATCAGTGCTAAAAATTCACATCACATGTTCAACAATTCACAGATGAATTAACAGGAAAACTTCGTTTTTTTTAGCACATCAGCCATCTACCAGTGAAGTAGGGTGAAGATAAATAATGTTTATATATATTTGGGAGTTGACGTTTCAGTGGATGGATTTATGAAAGATGAGATTAATCATAGAATTGATGAAGGAAAAAAGGCGAGTGGTGTGTTGGTGTATATTTTTTTTTTAACAAACCTGCTGTATCTCACCAAGGAAGGGTGGCCCAAAAAGAAAAACAAAAGTTTCTCTTTTTAAATTTAGTAATTTATACAAGAGAAGGGGTTACTAGCCTCTTGTACCCGGCATTTTAGTCGCCTCTTACAACACGCATGGCTTACAGAGGAAGAATTCTGTTCCACTTCCCCACGGAGATAAGAGGAAATAAACAAGAACAAGAACTAGAAAGAAAATAGCAGAAAACCCAGAGGGGTGTGTGTATATATATATATATATATATATATATTTTTTTTCAACAAGTCGGCCGTCTCCCACCGAGGCAGGGTGACCCAAAAAAGAAAGAAAATCCCCAAAAAGAAAATACTTTCATCATCATTCAACACTTTCACCACACTCACACATTATCACTGCTTTTGCAGAGGTGCTCAGAATACAACAGCTTAGAAGCATATACGTATAAAGATACACAACATATCCCTCCAAACTGCCAATATCCCAAACCTCTCCTTTAAAGCACAGGCATTGTACTTCCCATTTCCAGGACTCAAGTCCGACTATATGAACATAACCGGTTTCCCTGAATCCCTTCACTAAATATTACCCTGCTCACACTCCAACAGATCGTCAGGTCCCAAGTATCATTCGCCTCCATTCACTCCTATCTAACACGCTCATGCATGCTTGCTGGAAGTCCAAGCCCCTAGCCCACAAAACCTCCTTTACCCCCTCTTTCCAACCCTTTTGAGGACGACCCCTACCCCTCCTTCCTTCCCCTATAGATTTATATGCTTTCCATGTCATTCTACTTTGATCCATTCTCTCTAAATGACCAAACCACCTCAACAACCCCTCTTCTGCCCTCTGACTAATGCTTTTATTAACTCCACACCTTCTCCTAATTTCCACACTCCGAATTTTCTGCATAATATTTACACCACACATTGCCCTTAGACAGGACATCTCCACTGCCTCCAACCGTCTCCTCGCTGCTGCATTTACCACCCAAGCTTCACATCCATATAAGAGTGTTGGTACTACTATACTTTAATACATTCCCTTCTTTGCCTCCATAGATAACGTTTTTTGACTCCACATATACCTCAACGCACCACTCACCTTTTTTCCCTCATCAATTCTATGATTAACCTCGTCCTTCATAAATCCATCCGCCGACACGTCAACTCCCAAGTACAGTGGACCCCCGGTTAACGGTATTTTTTCACTCCAGAAGTATGTTCAGGTGCCAGTACTGACCGAATTTGTTCCCATAAGAAATATTGTGAAGTAGATTAGTCCATTTCAGACCCCCAAACATACACGTACAAACGCGCTTACATAAATACACTTACATAATTGGTCGCATTCGGAGGTAATCGTTATGCGGGGGTCCACTGTATCTGAAAACATTCACTTCTTCCACACTCCTCCTCCCCAATTTGATATCCAATTTTTCTTTATCTAAATCATTTGATACCCTCATCACCTTACTCTTTTATATGTTCACTTTCAACTTTCTACCTTTACACACATTCTCAAACTCATCCACTAACCTTTGCAATTTTTCTTTAGAATCTCCCATCTGCACAGTATCATCAGCAAAAAGTAACTGTGTCAATTCCCATTTTGAATTTGATTCCCCATAATTTAATCCCACCCCTCTCCCGAACACCCTAGCATTTACTTCTTTTACAACCCCATCTATAAATATATTAAACAACCATGGTGACATTACACATCCCTGTCTAAGACCTACTTTTACCGGGAAGTATTCTCCCTCTCTTCTACACACCCTAACCTGAGCCTCACTATCCTCATAAAAGCTCTTTACAGCATTTAGTAACTTACCACCTATTCCATATACTTGCAACATCTGCCACACTGCTCCTCTATCCACTCTATCATATGCCTTTTCTAAATCCATAAATGCAATAAAAACTTCCCTACCTTTATCTAAATACTGTTCACATATATGCTTCAATGTAAACACTTGATCTACACATCCCCTACCCACTCTGAAGCCTCCCTGCTCATCCGTAATCCTACATTCTGTCTTACCTCTAATTCTTTCAATTATAACCCTACCCTATACTTTTCCTGGTATACTCAGTAAACTTATTCCTCTATAATTTTTACAATCTCTTTTGTCCCCTTTCCCTTTATATAAAGGGACTATACATGCTCTCTGCCAATCCCTAGGTATCTTCCCCTCTTTCATACATTTATTAAACAAAAGTACCAACCACTCCAACACTATATCCCCCCCTGCTTTTAACACTTCTGTCATGATCCCATCAGTTCCAGCTGCTTTACCCCCTTTCATTCTACGTAATGCCTCACGTATCTCCACCACACTTACATTCTGCTCTTCTTCGCTCCTAAAAGATGGTATACCTCCCTGGCCAGTGCATGAAATTACCGCCTCCCTTTCTTCCTCAACATTTAAAAGTTCCTCAAAATATTCTCGCCATCTACCTAATACCTCCCTCTCCCCATCTACTAACTCCCCTACTCTGTTTTTAACTGACAAATCCATACTTTCCCTAGGCTTTCTTAACTTGTTTAACTCACTCCAAAATTTTTTCTTATTTTCATTAAAATTTCTTGACAGTGCCTCTCCCACTCTTTCATCTGCTCTCCTTTTGCACTCTCTCACCACTCTCTTCACCTTTCTTTTACTCTCCATATACTCTGCTCTTCTTATAACACTTCTGCTTTGTAAAAACCTCTCATAAGCTACCTTTTTCTCTTTTATCACTCCTCTTTCCTCCTGCCCCCACCCTCCTATAACCACAAACTTCTGCCCCACATTCTAATACTGCATTTTTAAAACTATTCCAACCCTCTTCAACCCCCCCACTACTCATCTTTGCACTAGCCCACCTTTCTGCCAATAGTTGCTTATATCTCACCCGAACTTCCTCCTCCCTTAGTTTATACAATTTCACCTCCCTCTTACTTGTTGTTGCCACCTTCCTCTTTTCCCATCTACCTCTTACTCTAACTGTAGCTACAACTAAATAATGATCCGATATATCAGTTGCCCCTCTATAAACATGTACATCCTGGAGCCTACCCATCAACCTTTTATCCACCAATACATAATCTAATAAACTACTTTCATTACGTGCTACATCATACCTTGTATATTTATTTATCCTCTTTTTCATAAAATATGTATTACTTATTACCAAATTTCTTTCTACACATAGCTCAATTAACCCTTTCAGGGTCCAAGGCCCAAATCTGGAGTCACGCACCAGTGTCCAAGAATTTTCAAAAAAAAAATTTGTTATTTTTTCTTATGAAATCATAGAGAATCTTTTTGTGAAGGTAATAAAACAAAAAGTACCAAATTTGGAAGAAAATTGACGAAATTATGCTCTCGCGAATTTTGATGTGTCAGCGATGTTTACGAATCGGCGATTTTGCCGACTTTGACTCCCATTTTAGGCCAATTACATTATTCCAATCAACCAAATTCTTAGTTATTTCACTAGTATTACTTCTATTCTATCGATTGAGCACAAGAAATCGCCAAGTCAACTGTTTCAACTACAAAATAAAGTGATCGGAAATTGTTAATTTGGCCAATTTAACACAAAGTTCAAAATATTCCAATTTCAAAATAGGGTTCAGAATAAACAATGTAGGCATTCCTGGCACTAAACTAACATTTCCTCTGTTCATTAGTTATGTTTTGAGGCTTTACAAATAAATTCCATTTTGATTTTTTATTCACATAATGAATTTTTATTCACACCAAAAAATAGAAGATTTACTGTTATGCAATACTGTAATAATTGTATAAATATCATCACCATATTTGTGAATGTATATTAGACCCACCAGCTGACGTGTATTACACGTGTGAGGTCGTTTGTTTACTCTTGAATATCGGCAAAAATTTAACATTTCCGCTACTTTGAGCTCAGTTTCAAGCCATTTCCAGTGCTAAAACCAATGAAAATCATCTCCATTTTTGTAATATGTCTTCCATTCTATCAAATGAGACCAAGAAATCGCAAATACAACTATAAAAAACATATGAAAAAACACTGCAAAGTTGCTGTTTTAATCGAAAAATCATGATTTCAGTTTTTTTCTCTCATTATACACAGTGTGCCGCAGGATCTGTTTTATGTGGTGCACACATACCACATAGATGTATTCTCTCATATCTAGGCCCAAATGTACCACTCACAGTTTATCAGAGTGAGCTGAGCTCATGGCGTAGATCTACGGTTTGGACACTCACCGTAAAGCCGTAGATCTACGGGACGGACCCTGAAAGGGTTAAAGGCTCCCCATTTACATTTACCCCTGGCACCCCAAATTTACCTACTACTCCTTCCACAACATTTTTACCCACTTTAGCATTGAAATCGCCAACCACCTTTACTCTCACACTTGATTCAAAACTCCCCACGCATTCACTCAACATTTCCCAAAATCTCTCTCTCTCCTCTACACTTCTCTCTTCTCCAGGTGCATACACGCTTATTATAACCCACTTTTCACATCCAATCTTTATTTTACTCCACATAATCCTTGAATTAATACATTTATAGTCCCTCTTTTCCTGCCATAGCTTATCCTTCAACATTATTGCTACTCCTTCTTTAGCTCTAACTCTATTTGAAACCCCTGACCTAATCCCATTTATTCCTCTCCACTGAAACTCTCCCACCCCCTTCAGCTTTGTTTCACTTAAAGCCAGGACATCCAGCTTCTTCTCATTCATAACATCCACAATCATCTCTTTCTTATCATCTGCACAACATCCACGCACATTCAGACTTCCCACTTTGACAATTTTCTTCTTCTTATTCTTTTTAGTAATCTTTACAGGAAAAGGGGTTACTAGCCCATTGTTCCCGGCATTTTAGTTGACTTTTACAACACGCATGGCTTACGGAGGAAAGATTCTTATTCCACTTCCCCATGGATATAAAAGGAAAATTAATAAGACCAAGAACTATTAAGATAAAATCAAAGAAAACTCAGATGAGTGTGTATAAATAAATGTATACATGTATGTGTAGTGTGACCTAAGTGTAAGTAGAAGTAGCAAGACATGCCTGTAATCTTGCATATTTATGAGACAGACAAAAGACATCAGCAATCCTACCATCATGTAAAACAATCACAGGCTTCGTTTTACACTCACTTGGCAGGACGGTAGTACCTCCCTGGGTGGTTGCTGTCTACCAACCTACTACCTATAATATATATATATATATATATATATATATATATATATATATATATATATATATATTATAGGGGGATAAGTCTGTTGAGTATACCTGGCAAAGTGTATGGTAGAGTTATTATTGAAAGAATTAAGAGTAAGACGGAGAATAGGATAGCAGATGAACAAGGAGGCTTTAGAAAAGGTAGGGGGTGTGTGGACATATAAGTGAAACATATAAGTGAACAGTATTTAGATAAGGCTAAAGAGGTCTTTGTGGCATTTATGGATTTGGAAAAGGCGTATGACAGGGTGGATAGGGGGGCAATGTGGCAGATGTTGCAGGTGTATGGTGTAGGAGTGAAGAGTTTTTACGAGGATAGTGAGGCTCAAGTTAGAGTATGTAGGAAAGAGGGAAATTATTTCCCAGTAAAAGTAGGCCTTAGACAAGGATGTGTGATGTCACCGTGGTTGTTTAATATATTTATAGATGGGGTTGTAAGAGAAGTAAATGCGAGGGTCTTGGCAAGAGGCGTGGAGTTAAAAGATAAAGAATCACACATAAAGTGGGAGTTGTCACATTTGCTCTTTGCTGATGACACTGTGCTCTTGGGAGATTCTGAAGAGAAGTTGCAGAGATTGATGGATGAATTTGGTAGGGTGTGCAAAACAAGAAAATTGAAAGTGAATACAGGAAAGAGTAAGGTTATGAGGATAACAAAAACATTAGGTGATGAAAGATTGGATATCAGATTGGAGGGAGAGAGTATGGAGGAGGTGAATGTATTCAGATATTTGGGAGTGGACGTGTCAGTGGATGGGTCTATGAAAGATGAGGTGAATCATAGAATTGATGAGGGGAAAAGGGTGAGTGGTGCACTTAGGAGTCTGTGGAGACAAAGAACTTTGTCCTTGGAGGCAAAGAGGGGAATGTATGAGAGTATAGTTTTACCAACGCTCTTATATGGGTGTGAAGCATGGGTGATGAATGTTGCAGCGAGGAGAAGGCTGGAGGCAGTGGAGATGTCATGTCTGAGAGCAATGTGTGGTGAGAATATAATGCAGAGAATTCATAGTTTGGAAGTTAGGAGGAGGTGCGGGATTACCAAAACTGTTGTCCAGAGTGTATCAGTCTGTAGTGGAAGGAAGGCGGGGTAGGGGTCGGCCTAGGAAAGGTTGGAGGGAGGGGGTAAAGGAGGTTTTGTGTGCGAGGGGCTTGGACTTCCAGCAGGCATGCATGAGCGTGTTTGATAGGAGTGAATGGAGACAAATGGTTTTTAATACTTGACGTGCTGTTGGAGTGTGAGCAAAGTAACACTTATGAAGGGGTTCAGGGAAACCGGCAGGCTGGACTTGAGTCCTGGAGATGCGAAGTACAGTGCCTGCACTCTGAAGGAGGGGTGTTAATGTTGCAGTTTAAAAACTGTAGTGTAAAGCACCCTTCTGGCAAGACAGTGATGGAGTGAATGATTGTGAAAGTTTTTCTTTTTCGGGCCACCCTGCCTTGGTGGGAATCGGCCAGTGTGATAAAAAAAAAAAATATACAGTGGACCCCCGCATACCGGACGCATCGCATACCATACAATCCGCATACCGGACGCTTTGATCGCAAAAATTTTGCCTCGCATACCGCCCAAAAACCCGCTCACCGCCCTTCGTCTGAGACGCGTCCAATGTGCGGCCTGAGCCACGCTCACATGTTCCGCCGGTGGCATTGTTTACCAGCCAGCCTCCGCGGTAACATCCAAGCATACAGTCGGAACATTTCGTATTATTACAGTGTTTTTGGTGATTTTTTCTGGAAAATAAGTGACCATGGGCCCCAAGAAAGCTTCTAGTGCCAACCCTACAGCAATAAGGGTGAGAATTACTATGGAGATGAAGAAAAAGATCATTGATAAGTATGAAAGTGGAGTGCGTGTCTCCGAGCTGGCCAGGTTGTATAATAAACCCCAATCAACCATCGCTACTATTGGTGGTACAGCTGCTGCTGCTGCTGTACCACCGTCAGCTGCTGCTGCACTGTCAGCTGCTGCTGCACTGTCAGCTGCTGCTGCACTGTCAGCTGCTGCTGCACTGTCAGCTGCTGCTGCTGCTGTAGTACCGTCTGCTGCTGCTGTAGCATCGTCTGCTGCTGCTGTAGCATCGTCTGTTGCTGCTGTAGCATCGTCTGCTGCTGCTGTAGCATCGTCTGCTGCTGCTGTAGCATCGTCTGCTGCTGCTGTAGCATCGTCTGCTGCTGCTGTAGCATCGTCTGTTGCTGCTGTAGCATCGTCTGTTGCTGCTGTACCACCGTCAGCTGCTGCTGCTGCTGCTGTAGCATCGTCTGCTGCTGCTGTAGCATCGTCTGCTGCTGCTGTAACATCGTCAGTTGCTGCTGTAGCATCGTCTGCTGCTGCTGTAGCATCGTCTGTTGCTGCTGTAGCATCGTCTGTTGCTGCTGTACCACCGTCAGCTGCTGCTGCTGCTGTAGCATCGTCTGCTGCTGCTGTAGCATCGTCTGCTGCTGCTGTAACATCGTCAGTTGCTGCTGTAGCATCGTCTGCTGCTGCTGTAGCATCGTCTGTTGCTGCTGTAACATCGTCTGTTGCTGCTGTACCACCGTCAGCTGCTGCTGCTGCTGTAGCACCGTTGTTGGTGTGGCTTATTGAGAATACCAAGAAACAATTAACCCCAGAGGATTTGCCACCCAGGATAACCCAAAAAAGTCAGTGTCATCGAAGACTGTCTAACTTATTTCCATTGGGGTCCTTAATCTTGTCTCCCAGGATGCAACCCACACCAGTCGACTAACACCCAGGTGAACAGGGAAAATGCCTGGAACTAGTGCTCATATTGGTGAATTTAGAGCCAGCAAAGGTTGGTTTGAGAGATTTAAGAATCGTAGTGGCATACACAGTGTGATAAGGCATGTTCTGGAAGAAAATGCCAAACAGGACCTACAGTACTCAGGAGGAAAAGGCACTCCCAGGACACAGTGTCTCATCAGTCATTGCTGCATCTTCAATAAAGGTAAGTGTCATTTATTCTTCATTTAGTAGAGCAGTACATGCACAATATATATTGTGCATGTACTACTCTACTATTGTGCATGTATCCTTCTCTTTGTGTGTAGGAAAATGTATATTTCATGTGGTAAAAATTTTTTTTCATACTCTTGGGTGTCTTGCACGGATTAATTTGATTTCCATTATTTCTTATGGGGAAAATGCATTCGCATACCGAACATTTCGCATAACAGCCAGCCCTCTTGCACGGATTAAGGTCGCTATGCGGGGGTCCACTGTATATATATATATTATATATATATATATATTAATATATATATATATATAATATATATATATATATATATATATATATAATATATATATATATATATATATATATATATATATATATATATATATATATATATATATATATATATATATATATATATATAGATATATATTATATATATATATATAAATGTATAATTATATATATATATATATATATAATATATATATATATATATATATATATATATATATATATATATATATATATATATATATATATATATATAAATGTATATATATATGTATATATATAAAAGTAGTAGTAGGTTGGTAGACAGCAACCACCCAGGGAGGTACTACCGTCCTGCCAAGTGAGTGTAAAACGAAAGCCTGTAATTGTTTTACATGATGGTAGGATTGCTGGTGTCTTTTGTCTGTCTCATAAATATGCAAGATTACAGGTACGTCTTGCTACTTCTACTTACACTTAGGTCACACTACACATACATGTACACGTTTATTTATACACACTCATCTGAGTTTTCTTTGATTTTATCTTAATAGTTCTTGGTCTTATTACAGTGGACCCCCGGTTAACGATTTTAATCCGTGCAAGAGGGGTAATCGTTATGCGAAATAATCGTTATGTGAATGAATTTTCCCCATAAGAAATAATGGAAATAAAATTAATCCGTGCAAGACACCCAAAAGTATGAAAAAAAATTTTTTTTACCACATGAAATGTTAATTTTAATACACACAAACTGAAAAAGGCATGCACACTTACATGACACTTACTTTTATTGAAGATCTGGTGATGATTGATGGGATGGGAGGAGGGGAGAGCATTATCTTCTTACTGTTTAGAAGGGGAATCCCCTTCCATTAGGACTTGAGGTAGCAAGTCCTTTTCCGGGGTTACTTCCCTTCTTCTTTTAATGCCACTAGGACCAGCTTGAGAGTCACTGGACCTCTGTCGCACAACAAATCTGTCCATAGAGCTCTGTACCTCCCGTTCCTTTACGATTTGTCTAAAATGGGCCACAACATTGTCATTGAAATAGTCACCAGCACGGCTTGCAACAGCTGTGTCAGGGTGATTTTCATCCATAAAGGTTTGCAGTTCAACCCACTGTGCACACATTTCCTTAATTTTTGAAGTAGGCACAATGGATTCCACAACTGGCATAGGCTTCTCAGGGTTAGCCCCAAACCCTTCAAAATCTTTCTTAATTTCCATACTAATTCTCACCCTTTTTACCACAGGGTTGGCACTAGAAGCTTTCTTGGGGCCCATGGTCACTTATTTTCCAGAAACAGCACCGAAAACACTGTAATAATACGAAATATTCCGATTGTATGCTTGGATGTTATTGCGGAGGCTGGCTGGTAAACAATGCCACCGGCGGAACATGTGAGCGTGGCTCAGGCCGCACATTGGAAGCGTCTCGGACGAAAATCGGTAAGCGGGTTTTTAAGCGGTATGCGAGGCAAAATTTTTGCAATTAAAGTAAGCGGTATGCGAAATAATCGCTATGTGATGCCATCGTTATGCGGGGGTCCACTGTACTTTTCCTTTTATATCCATAGGGAAGTGGAATAAGAATCTTTCCTCCGTAAGCCATGCGTGTTGTAAAAGTCAACTAAAATGCCGGGAACAATGGGCTAGTAACCCCTTTTCCTGTAAAGATTACTAAAAAGAATAAGAAGAAGAAAATTGTCAAAGTGGGAAGTTTGAATGTGCGTGGATGTTGTGCAAATGATAAGAAAGAGATGATTGTGGATGTTATGAATGAGAAGAAACTGGATGTCCTGGCTTTAAGTGAAACAAAGCTGAAGGGGGTGGGAGAGTTTCAATGGAGAGGAATAAATGGGATTAGGTCAGGGGTTTCAAATAGAGTTAGAGCTAAAGAAGGAGTAGCAATAATGTTGAAGGATAAGCTATGGCAGGAAAAGAGGGACTACAAATGCATAAATTCAAGGATTATGTGGAGTAAAATAAAGATTGGATGTGAAAAGTGGGTTATAGTAAGCGTGTATGCACCTGAAGAAGAGAGAAGTGTAGAGGAGAGAGAGAGATTCTGGGAAATGTTGAGTGAATGCGTGGGGAGTTTTGAATCAAGTGTGAGAGTAATGGTGGTTGGGGATTTCAATGCTAAAGTGGGTAAAAATGTTGTGGAAGGAGTAGTAGGTAAATTTGGGGTGCCAGGGGTAAATGTAAATGGGGAGCCTTTAATTGAGCTATGTGTAGAAAGAAATTTGGTAATAAGTAATACATATTTTATGAAAAAGAGGATAAATAAATATACAAGGTATGATGTAGCACGTAATGAAAGTAGTTTGTTAGATTATGTATTGGTGGATAAAAGGTTGATGGGTAGGCTCCAGGATGTACATGTTTATAGAGGGGCAACTGATATATCAGATCATTATTTAGTTGTAGCTACAGTTAGAGTAAGAGGTAGATGGGAAAAGAGGAAGGTGGCAACAACAAGTAAGAGGGAGGTGAAAGTGTATAAACTAAGGGAGGAGGAAGTTCGGGCGAGATATAAGCGACTATTGGCAGAAAGGTGGGCTAGTGCAAAGAAGAGTAGTGGGGGGGTTGAAGAGGGTTGGAATAGTTTTAAAAATGCAGTATTAGAATGTGGGGCAGAAGTTTGTGGTTATAGGAGGGTGGGGGCAGGAGGAAAGAGGAGTGATTGGTGGAATGATGAAGTAAAGGGTGTGATAAAAGAGAAAAAGGTAGCTTACGAGAGGTTTTTACAAAGCAGAAGTGTTATAAGAAGAGCAGAGTATATGGAGAGTAAAAGAAAGGTGAAGAGAGTGGTGAGAGAGTGCAAAAGGAGAGCAGATGAAAGAGTGGGAGAGGCACTGTCAAGAAATTTTAATGAAAATAAGAAAAAATTTTGGAGTGAGTTAAACAAGTTAAGAAAGCCTAGGGAAAGTATGGATTTGTCCGTTAAAAACAGAGTAGGGGAGTTAGTAGATGGGGAGAGGGAGGTATTAGGTAGATGGCGAGAATATTTTGAGGAACTTTTAAATGTTGAGGAAGAAAGGGAGGCGGTAATTTCATGCACTGGCCAGGGAGGTATACCATCTTTTAGGAGTGAAGAAGAGCAGAATGTAAGTGTGGTGGAGGTACGTGAGGCATTACGTAGAATGAAAGGGGGTAAAGCAGCTGGAACTGATGGGATCATGACAGAAATGTTAAAAGCAGGGGGGGATATAGTGTAGGAGTGGTTGGTACTTTTGTTTAATAAATGTATGAAAGAGGGGAAGGTACCTAGGGATTGGCGGAGAGCATGTATAGTCCCTTTATATAAAGGGAAAGGGGACAAAAGAGATTGTAAAAATTATAGAGGAATAAGTTTACTGAGTATACCAGGAAAAGTATACGGTAGAGTTATAATTGAAAGAATTAGAGGTAAGACAGAATGTAGAATTGCGGATGAGCAAGGAGGTTTCAGAGTGGGTAGGGGATGTGTAGATCAAGTGTTTACATTGATGCATATATGTGAACAGTATTTAGATAAAGGTAGGGAAGTTTTTATTGCATTTATGGATTTAGAAAAGGCATATGATAGAGTGGATAGAGGAGCAATGTGGCAGATGTTGCAAGTTTATGGAATAGGTGGTAAGTTACTAAATGCTGTAAAGAGCTTTTATGAGGATAGTGAGGCTCAGGATAGGGTATGTAGAAGAGAGGGAGAATACTTCCCGGTAAAAGTAGGTCTTAGACAGGGATGTGTAATGTCACCATGGTTGTTTAATATATTTATAGATGGGGTTGTAAAAGAAGTAAATGCTAGGGTGTTCGGGAGAGGGGTGGGATTAAATTATGGGGAATCAAATTCAAAATGGGAATTGACACAGTTACTTTTTGCTGATGATACTGTGCTTATGGGAGATTCTAAAGAAAAATTGCAAAGGTTAGTGGATGAGTTTGAGAATGTGTGTAAAGGTAGAAAGTTGAAAGTGAACATAGAAAAGAGTAAGGTGATGAGGGTATCAAATGATTTAGATAAAGAAAAATTGGATATCAAATTGGGGAGGAGGAGTATGGAAGAAGTGAATGTTTTCAGATACTTGGGAGTTGACGTGTCGGCGGATGGATTTATGAAGGATGAGGTTAATCATAGAATTGATGAGGGAAAAAAGGTGAGTGGTGCGTTGAGGTATATGTGGAATCAAAAAACGTTATCTATGGAGGCAAAGAAGGGAATGTATGAAAGTATAGTAGTACCAACACTCTTATATGGATGTGAAGCTTGGGTGGTAAATGCAGCAGCGAGGAGACGGTTGGAGGCAGTGGAGATGTCCTGTCTAAGGGCAATGTGTGGTGTAAATATTATGCAGAAAATTCGGAGTGTGGAAATTAGGAGAAGGTGTGGAGTTAATAAAAGCATTAGTCAGAGGGCAGAAGAGGGGTTGTTGAGGTGGTTTGGTCATTTAGAGAGAATGGATCAAAGTAGAATGACATGGAAAGCATATAAATCTATAGGGGAAGGAAAGAGGGGTAGGGGTCGTCCTCGAAAGGGTTGGAAAGAGGGGGTAAAGGTGGTTTTGTGGGTGAGGGGCTTGGACTTCCAGCAAGCGTGCATGAGCGTGTTAGATAGGAGTGAATGGAGACGAATGATACTTGGGACCTGACGATTTGTTGGAGTGTGAGCAGGGTAATATTTAGTGAAGGGATTCAGGGAAACCGGTTATTTTCATATAGTCGGACTTGAGTCCTGGAAATGGGAAGTACAATGCCTGCACTTTAAAGGAGGGGTTTGGGATATTGGCAGTTTGGAGGGATATGTTGTGTATGCTTCTAAACTGTTGTATTCTGAGCACCTCTGCAAAAGCAGTGATAATGTGTGTGTGTGGTGAAAGTGTTGAATGATGATGAAAGTATTTTCTTTTTGGGGATTTTCTTTCTTTTTTTTTTTTGAGTCACCCTGCCTCGGTGGGAGACGACCGACTTGTTGAAAAAAAAAAAAAAATATATATATATATATATATATTTTTTTTCAACAAGTCGGCCATCTCCCATTGAGGCAGGGTGACCCAAAAAGAAAGAAAATCCCCAAAAAGAAAACACTTTCATCATCATTCAACACTTTCACCTCACTCACGCATAATCACTGTTTTTGCAGAGGTGCCCAGAATACAACAGTTTAGAAGTATATAAGTATAAAAATACACAATATATCCCTCCAAACTGCCAATATCCCAAACCCCTCCTTTAGAGTGCAGGCACTGTACTTCCCATTTCCAGGACTCAAGTCCGGTTAATAAAATAACCGGTTTCCCTGAATCCCTTCACTTAATATTACCCTTCTCACACTCCAACAGCTCGTCAGGTCCCAAATACCATTCATCTCCAATCACTCCTAACTAACACACTCACGCACGCTTGCTGGAAGTCCAAACCCCTTGCCCACAACTCCTTTACCCCCTCCCTCCAACCTTTTCAAGGACGACCCCTACCCCGCCTTCCTTCCTCTACAGATTTATACGCTCTCCATGTCATTCTACTTTCACCCATTCTCTCTAAATGACCAAACCACCTCAACAATCCCTCTTCAGTCCTCTGACTAATATTTTTTTAACTCCAAACCTTCTCCTAATTTCCACACTCCGAATTTTCTGCATAAAATTTACACCACACATTGCCCTTAAACAGAACATCTCCACTGCCTCCAACCGTCTCCTCTCTGTAGCATTTACAACCCAAGCTTCACACCCATGTTGGTACCACTATACTTTCATACATTCCCTTCCTTGCCCCCATAGATAATGTTTTTTTTTCTCCGCATATACTGCAACTTTAGGTAATAGGTTGGTAAACAGCAACTGCCCAGGGAGGTACTACCATCCTGCCAAGTGAGTGTAAAACGAAAGCCTGTAGTTGTTTTACATGATGGTAGGATTGCTGGTGTCGTTTTTTCTGTCTCATAAACATGTAAGATTTCAGGTACGTCTTGCTTCTTCTACTTAAACTTAGGTCACACTACACATACATATACAAGCATATATATACACACCCCTTTCGGTTTTCTGCTATTTTCTTTCTAGTTCTTGTTCTTGTTTATTTCCTCTTATCTCCATGGGGAAGTGGAACAGAATTCTTCCTCCGTAAGCCATGCGTGTTGTAAGAGGCAATTAAAATGCTGGGGACAAGAGGCTAGTAACCCCTTCTCTTGTATAAATTACTAAATTTAAAAAGAGAAACTTTTGTTTCTCTTTTTGGGCCACCCTTCCTTGGTGGGATACGGCCGGTTTGTTGAAAAAAAAAATATATACCTCAACGCACCACTCACCTTTTTTCCTTCATCAATTCTATGATTAACCTCATCTTTCATAAATCCATCCACTGACACGTCAACTCCCAAATATACATAAATATTATTTATCTTCACCCTACTTCACTGGTAGATGGCTGATGTGCTAAAAAAAAACGAAGTTTTCCTGTTCATGTATATATATAATATATACACACACACACACATGTATACTGTATTCCTCTTTATAGAAATAATGTTTATTTGTTTGATGACTGGAGGAATGGTGGTTTTCAATCTGAACAAGCTATTTTTTTTTTTTTACACTAATCAATTTTACAGGCTAAAAGCTGTTATCCTACCTCAGCTTATTTCAAAGTCCCAGCACTATCTAAGGTATACTACCCCTAGGATGTGACCCATACCAGCTGCCTAACACCCAGGTACCTACTTACTGCAAGGTGAACAGGTGCAACAGGTGTCAAGAAACATGCCCAATGTTTTCCCCCATACCAGGGATTGAACCCTGGACACTCAGTGTGTGAGCTGAGTGCACTACTAACCAAGGCATGGGACACCCATATTATGCTACCAAACAAAATATGATCTTAACATAATGTCAAGTGACACTTCTTACCAATGATGGGGTCAACTCTCTCCTCTAGGTAAGCTTCAAAAAGTCTGTCCTGCAGCTCTCTGTAGGTGCGGCTTGCTTGTTTAACAGCTTCCTTGACCTGATGAAATTAATATTATTACATTTAGCAGACTATTTTATAATCAAACACATCAAGACTATCTTCAGCATTAGAGAAAATGCACACACTGTCAAATAGACTTAATAATAGGATTACACTGCACTCTGTGAAATGTTCTGCACTGCAAACTAACTCACATGGGATAAAGGATGTATATAATCAAAAGACCATTATTTTTGTTTTATTCACAGAGAAGCACTAAAACTGTAAGGGGTCATACAGAATCTGAGGAATGAGAGGTGATCAGTAGGTTTGATCTAAAGTAGGAAAAGGTAGATCAAACTCGATGGATCAAGAGCCTACCAACACCAATGTATCCCTTTTTCCCCTTGAAGGGAGTCAAAGATTATATCTATAAACCTCTCCTAAATAGTCAGTGTTTTAAAGAAGTTCACCCAGCAGCTGTGTTAATGCCTGTATGTACTCGAACATTATATTCACTGAACTCGTTATATTCATTGTAAAGTCATGGGTAGTATGTAAAACAAATTTCTTGTTTTGCCTGAACAGGTGTCTCCTGCCAAGGTAGGGGTGTCCCAAAGTAGGAAAAACATTCACCATTATTCATTCAAATGTTGTCTTAACAGAAGTGTGCTGATATCACAATTTAGATTCCCCTATAATTGCAACATCCTCACCTTCCCTTCAGACTGCAGGCAGTGCATGAATTTAAAATTATCTTTACATTTTTTAAATGCACCAGCTATCTCCCACTAAGGCACAGTGACTTAAAGATGTAGCAATATATACAGAAGAGGAGGTTACTAGCCCCTTGTTACCAGCATTTTAGTCTCTTACAACACGCATGACTTACAGACGAAGGATTCTTTTCCACTTCCCCATGGAGATGAAAGGAAATGAAGAACAAGAACTATTAAGAAAATTGAAGAAAACTCAGACAAGTGTGTATACATGTATGTGTACATTCATACATGTGTAGTGTGACCAAAGTATAAGCAGAAGTAGCAAGATATACCTGTTATCCTGTGTGAATTATCTTTATGTAGGGAATAAAAAGTCAAAATACTATGGTTGGAACAATTCAACAGAAATTTGCACTTAAGAGAGAACATAACAATGATCCTGGACAGACTGAAACTTCGTAAGATTCCTCTCCTAAGTGAAAATTTTTGGTGAATTATCTTTATGTACTCACCTCATCCTGTGGGTATGAAGCTCTCACCAAGGAATCTGACAGTCTGGGAAGGATGCTGCGGCGCATGAAAGCACAGTTACTGAGTGTAATGAGCAACTGAGCTTCAATCCCTGGAGCATTTTCACTCACATGGCAGTCTCCAAAATCTTCATCTGGGTCACGAAGGCTTAGTTTCTCAAGTGACTGTTTAGATAAGAAACATTTAAACAATCTCCTTTATTAAGACAAACAAAATTTTTTTTTTGTCTTTATTAAGACAAATAATACTATTATTAACCCCTTCTCCTGTATATATTACTGAATGTAAAAGGAGAAACTTTCGTTTTTCCTTTTGGGCCACCCCGCCTCGGTGGGATACGGCCAGTGTGTTGAAAGAAAGAATACTACACAAATAACCCGCACATAAAAGAGAGAAGCTTACGACGACGTTTCGGTCTGACTTGGACCATTTACAAAGTCACACAGTGTGACTTTGTAAATGGTCCAAGTCGGACCGAAACGTCGTCATAAGCTTCTCTCTTTTATGTGCGGGTTATTTGTGTATCGTTCCAGTCACGGTATTGTGCCTTTTTTTGTTAAGAAAGAATACTATTATTTTATGAACAATCCCTTTATTAGAACAAACAATGTTATTTTAATTTTATGAACAACTAACAAATTAAGAACCAAAATAAATAAATATGTTAATGCAATGAATTTTAATAAAAATTAAAAAATTAAGAAATTAATAACCAAAACCAATGAATGTACATGATTTCCTGTACCTAACTTGGAGTAAATTTATGCAGTAATCATGGTATCCCGTCTTTAATCGTTTTTTTCATATAAATTTTTATAGTAGTAGTACCACGTGGTAAAATAATATTTGCTGGGATTTTTAATCCAGAGTAGGGAGGGTTAGTCACCCAGGATAACCCAGTAAAGTAAGTGCATCCTTCAATCTTGTCCCCCAGGATGCCACCCCACAACCATCCACTAACACCCATTACAACAGTTTAGATCTTCTGTCATCATTGTTAGTAAATATTGTCATTGGGTACCATTTTCTATTTGTCCACCAAATTAATTTTTTTGTAATAAAATTACAAACACATTATAAACTAGATGTTTTAGTTCTACTGCATGGCCTTCTAAATATCCATAGCAGTAGTCTTTTTTGTCTAATCTTATTGTTTTTTTCTTGACAAAGAGCTAGTACTAGCTTACATTTTATTAGGCATTTCAGTATATCACTTAAATGTTGGGGGTTAAAATTAACTTCATCTAGCGTATATTCTTTTGAAATTACTTAGGTTCGCAGGGAATGAGCTCTAGTTCTTGGTCAAGCCACTTATTTTTCAGCCACCTGAAGTGAATAAACTCACAAACTATAATGTAGTCACTTACCCTTAATACCATAATCTGTAATAATTTAAAGTTAAGAATTAATCTAAGTCTGCCCGAAATGCCTAGCCATGCTAGGTGTCCTAGTGGCCCCCTCTGTAATTAGTATTTTAAAACATGTAAACCACACAATATCCAAAATCTGTAAACCCTGCATTGTAATCCTTATAGAGAATAAACTTGATTGATTGACTGATTGAAATAAGCTTGTGTTCAATTTTTTGAGCTTTCATGTGGAGTCACTTTTCTCTGTGTCACTGTTCACCTTATTCTGCTTCTTTATCACTCATATGCTTAAGAAACATTCTGATCTTCCTATGGCTCATTTGGGCATGTAATTTCCACACATGCCTTTATGTTTTGGTTATTATTATTTTATTTTATTATCACACTGGCCGATTCCCACCAAGGCAGGGTGGCCCGAAAAAGAAAAACTTTCACCATCATTCACTCCATCACTGTCTTGCCAGAAGGGTGCTTTACACTACAGTTTTTAAACTGCAACATTAACACCCCTCCTTCAGAGTGCAGGCACTGTACTTCCCATCTCCAGGACTCAAGTCCGGCCTGCCGCTTTCCCTGAACCCCTTCATAAATGTTACTTTGCTCACACTCCAACAGCACGTCAAGTATTAAAAACCATTTGTCTCCATTCACTCCTATCAAACACGCTCATGCATGCCTGCTGGAAGTCCAAGCCCCTCGCACACAAAACCTCCTTTACCCCCTCCCTCCAACCTTTCCTAGGCCGACCCCTACCCCGCCTTCCTTCCACTACAGACTGATACACTCTTGAAGTTATTCTGTTTCGCTCCATTCTCTCCACATGTCTGAACCACCTCAACAACCCTTCCTCAGCCCTCTGGACAACAGTTTTGGTAATCCCGCACCTCCTCCTAACTTCCAAACTATGAATTCTCTGCATTATATTCACACCACACATTGCTCTCAGACATGACATCTCCACTGCCTCCAGCCTTCTCCTCGCTGCAACATTCATCACCCATGCTTCACACCCATATAAGAGCGTTGGTAAAACTATACTCTCATACATTCCCCTCTTTGCCTCCAAGGACAAAGTTCTTTGTCTCCACAGACTCCTAAGTGCACCACTCACCCTTTTCCCCTCATCAATTCTATGATTCACCTCATCTTTCATAGACCCATCCGCTGACACGTCCACTCCCAAATATCTGAATACATTCACCTCCTCCATACTCTCTCCCTCCAATCTGATATCCAATCTTTCATCACCTAATCTTTTTGTTATCCTCATTTTTTGGTTATTACTGTATTGAAAATATCCTCATATTTGTTACAGCTCTGGCATATAGTATATTCCTGTGTCTCCAACTACAGTATTTTTGTATGTTTTGATCATACTCATTGTTATTTTTTGTAATTGTGTAAATTATAGCTTTCCAGAAGAAATTTCATTCAATTACAATTTTGCCTAAAATACACACACAATTTGTGCTGTGTTTTCTGTAAGTAAGCTTATTAGTAGTAGTATTAAAAGTAGTTTAATGTATTAAATTTTACAAGGAAAAAAGGAGTAACATGGTGAAATTGTTTCTCAATGACTTACCTGAGCAAAGGCAACAATAACATTGTGAATAAGTGTCAAAATATCTCTTCGCACCGTTGGGTGATCAACAAGAGATGTCTCACGGTGACTAGTGTCTAGCACAGTTTCTCGGACCAACTGTGCACACTCCACAATTACATTTTCACATATGTGCGGCTGAGGGTGAAAGAAGATTAAAAGGTAGATACCTACAAAATTTAATTTACCTTTAAAAAGGAAGGTACAGAATATCCCTAATGTCTTATCTCTCTGAGAATGCCCATATCCTTGAAGAAGTGGCCTTGTGAAAAAGTTGCTCTATACAGTGGACCCCTGGATATCGTAGTCGTCGGATTTCGTAATATTCAGAAATCCTAATGTTTTTTCGTCAAAATATTGGCTCGGTGATTGTCATTTAGCTCGGTAATAGTCATATGTCTCAAATGCATACGAGCAGCCCCACACTCCATTCACAGTCAGTCTGCCATGGTTTATCAGTGAATGACCGTCACCCCATGCATACATATGATACATTTCATAATATTCCATTCTTTTTAGTGCTTGCAACTGCTAAATAAGCCACCATGGGCTCAAAGAAGTTCCTAGTGCCAGCCAGCCCTTTGGTAAAGGGCTGAGAGAGAGGGGAGAATGTGTCTTCTTCAGTGATTCTGCGATATGTACGAAACTAAAGCAGCAGGAGTCGATAAAGGCTATAGCGCCAGCCAGAGATAAAGTGTAGCATTAACAGTGTAGCAAGTAAGTTAAGCGATTAATCAACAGAAAAAGGACAGCACGAAACTGACTCCTCCAATGTTGTTGGAGTTATATAGGGCGACTGACAACACTGCCGTCTCTGCTGCCGCCATCACCACCACTATGTACGGCTTATCTTAGTGGCTCTAATACACCCAACAAACACAACACCACTCATCACATACGTAACGAGATATTTTATTCATTCTAGAGTATATATCATGTTTCTATTTTATTAATAATGTTTATGTCATATTAGATGAATTGTGCTAAATAAATAAGCCAGAGAGTTGATATTAGTGTCATGGATATTAGAGTCAGGACTATCTTGTCCTGACTCCAAGCACACTTCCCTGCAGCCACCACAATTCCTAACATATGCCAGAAACAGACCTCTCTGGAACACTTTTTTAATTGACAAGGGGTCCAGTGACTCTCAAGCTTGTCCTAGTGGCATTAAAAAACAAAGAAGGAAAGTAACCCCGGAAAAGGACTTGGTACCTGAAGTCTTTATGGAAGGGGGTTCCCCTTCCAAACAGTAATTTCTCCATCCTCTCCCCTCCTCCCATCTTCAACACACTAAGAAGAGTCTTCAATAAAGGTAAGTGTCATGTTATTATTGTTTTATTCTTCATGTCTCATTTTTTTTTGTGTAGTTAAATGTATATTTCATGTAAAAAATTATTTTTTTTAATACTTTTGTGTGTCTGGAATGGATTATTTGGATTTACATTATTCCTCATGGGGGAAAAATGAATTCGGAAATTGTCAAATTCGGCTTGAGTCACACTCTCTGGAACGGATTAATTACAATATTCGGGGGCCCACTGTAATTGAAAAGTGCCACATTAGCAGAGTGCTCTAATGCAAGCACTGTATTAATGAGGTATGCCTGTATATCATCACAATTGTCATTGTGGAGCTGAAATATTTTACCTGCTGACAAATGTCAATTTTAAGAGAGAATTGTTATCAACAATCACTGGGTAAGGAGAACAAACTCACCAACTGAGTGCATCCACCATTTTCATCATCTACTTCCAGCTGCCACTTTTCACGTGTATGTAGATTTCTCAGGTGTTCCACTGTTTGTTGAAACAATGAGGTCAAGCAGTGAACTCTGAAACATTACCAATTTAATCTATATAAAGAATAGGCATAAGGGGTATAAAATAAAAAGTTTTAAAAATAACAATCAGTTTGTGTGCTATTTAAATGTGTCCAAACTGCTAGTGAGTCTTTGATACATAATGCATCTATACAGGTACATTAATTATTTTTTTTATTAATACATAAGCCATTTCCCACCAAGGCAGGATGACCTGAATAAGAAGAAACACTTTCATCATCATTCACTCCATCACTGTCTTGCCAGAGGCATGCCAACACTACAGCTCAAAAAACTGTAACATATCTCCACCCCACATTAATATTTGTTCAATAAGTTCTGTAAAGGCTTTGTGCTTAAACTTTAACCCTTTGACTGTTTTGGTCGTATATATACGTCTTACGAGCCAGTGTTTCAGATGTATATACATGTATACTCAATAATTCTAGCGGCTTCAAATCAAGCGGAAGAAAGCTGGTAGGCCCACATGTGAGAGAATGGCTCTGTGTGGTCAGTGTGCACCACATAAAAAAAATCCTGCAGCACACAGTGCGTAATGAGAAAAAAAAACTGATCGTTTTTTTTGGATTAAAACGCCGACTTTGAGGTGTATTTTCGTATAGCATTTATCGATGTATTTGCGTTTTCATGGTCTTAGGTGATAAAATGGAAAACATATTACAGAAATAGAGATGATTTTTATTACTTTGACGATGAAAACGACCTTGAAACTGAGCTCAAAGTAGCGGAAATGTTCGATTTTTACCAATGTTCAGGAGTAAACAAATCACACCACACGTCCAATACACGTCAACTGGGGAGTCTAATATTCTTTCACTAGTGCACTGATATTATTTATACCATTTTTACAATAATGCAGTAGTCTGCATAACAGTAAATTTTGTATTTTTTTGTATGAATAAAAAATCAAAATAGAAAGCAATAATAATAAAAGAGGGACATAGAGATGTGACTAATGAACAGAGGATATGTTATTTTAGTGCCAAGAATGTCTACCTTGTTTATTCTGGACCTTATTTTGAAATTGGCATCTTTTTTAGTTTGCATGAAATTGGCCAAATTGCCAATTTCTGACCACAATATTAGGTAGTCCAAATTGGTAAATGGGAGGTTTCTTGTACTCAGCTGATAGATAAAATGGAGTTCTAAAGAAATAGCTATGAGTTTGGTCAACTGGAACAATGGAATTGGCTAAAAATAGGGCTCAAATTCGGCAAAATTGCCGATACGCATATGTCGCTGAGACCGCTAACTTCGCGGGAGCATAATTCCATGAGTTGTCGACCAAATTTCGAACTTTTGGTGTCATTACCATCGGGAAAAGATTCTCTATCATTTCATAAGAAAAAATAATTTTTTTTTTTTTTCAAAAATTTAGCGACATAGAATGACAGTTTCAGAAAGGGGCCTGAAACAGTCAAAGGGTTAAAAAACAATTAACATAAGAGGTTGGAAAATATCTAAACTATACCAGCAAGAAAAGAAAATCTTCTGAGTGCTTTTGTGTATGTAAATGCATGTGTATGTAAATGCGGCCCAGAGCTGAGCCGCACAAGAAGGAAAACTCTTGAAACACATCAAGGGTATAAACCTGTGACTGATTTCAAGAGCTCTTATTACCCTTGTAACCAAGCCTAGGACCAGGATTTTCTGTTAATTGCCTGTTCAACCAAACTTTTGCTGTTGGCAGTCTGCTGAACCACATAGCAATCATAGTCTGGTTGATGTTGCACTTCACACATATAGTGGACCAGTTACCTTTTGAAGACTTCAATATATGTTCCAGTAATAGTTTTGATATATACTGGTAGCAAGTTGAATAGCTTTGACACATTATTCCCTTATTGTTGATACAGTGTTCTCTTATTGTGCCAATGGCATCCTTGCACTTCACTGGGTTAGTTTCACACTTCTCCCTATCTTTGTTATTCCAATACACATACATTATTATGTAAGTGAATACATTAGGAACAAGGCCCCCAAGTATCTTTGATATATTTATCACAGTCCACTGTCAGTGCTTTACTGGCTCAGTTCAGAGAGTAAACAATCTCTGTATCTTTTCCAGCTGTGATACCTCTCCTACCTTGAACGGATCCATTGACAACAAAACATTCTAAACAAGAATTCACAAGTTATTTAAGAAGTGTAACCATTGGTATTATTTAGCAATTCCAGCAGAGCTACAAGAAATAACATATGCATAACACTAGAAATAAAGCTTTCTTTTATATTCTGTGTGTACTACTCAACTACAGTAAACATCCCATGAAATTCAAAGAACCCAAAAATTTGTAACCTCCCAATAGCTTCAAAATAGTAAAACTCTTGAACAATGTAATATTTAATAGGTACATAATGAAAGTGATTATTCGTGTTGAAGGACGAGGGCCAAACATCCATGTCTTACTGAACCCCTAATAACCTGCTCTCACTTTGCAGGACCCACCAAGTCTGCTACTTTCCATGGACATACATGAGGATATGGAGGGGTGAGGATATCTACAGTTATAAACTGTAGTATCAGCATGCCTCTGACAAGACAGTCATGGAGTGAGTGATGGTGGAAAGTGTTTCTTCTTTTTTGGGTCACCTTATCTCAGTGGGAAACAGTGTAAAAACAAGACAAAAATAAAGAAATTTGTTATGATGATGCAAAACAGGACTGTGCCTTGGGGTACTTGAGGTACTTTGCTAAGGCTAGATTTTACTTTAACTACTTCACTGGATCTTCCTGCTTTAAATCCACGTTGACAGAAAAATTAGAAGTACAGTATGCCATTTTACCACTCTTTCAAAGACTTATATGCTGTAATGATACTGTTACCTGTAATTATTTTATAATGTATTAATGTTAGTGTTACCTGTATTTTTTTTTTTTAACAAACCAGCCATATCCTACCAAGGCAGGGTGTCCTAAAAAGAAAAGCAAAAGTTTTTCTCTTTAAATTTAGTAATGTATACAGGAGAAAGGGTTAAATTGTTTTATAATGTAATTACAGTATTTTATTATATGTAATATTACTGTTACCTGCTCTACTGCATCCACAAATAAGTAATTATTAAATAGACAATTATAGGAGGCCTTCATTCTGCAAAATAATAAAAGCAAAAGGGCAAAGCAAAAGTACCGTAATTAAGACTACGATTGAACATAAACCACAGAACGTATGGGGTTTGAACCTATGGCAACTGAGTCCTAACCCTTCAGGCCATGGTTTCAAATCCTACCTGTTCCTTGGTTTGTTTGCAACTGTGTTATTATGATCTTGCGAGTTATGGCTGAACATACCTTAAATCAAAGATTAGCTCCTTGACAACATCAAGAGCATCATTGGGAAGATCTAGCGTTAGTAAAGTATTGTAACATCCCCTAACATGGCGTAGAACCTGCGTTTAAAAAATAAGAACACATTTCAAACTGACAACTTTGAAAACTCAACAAATTTCAAATATGCAATAATGGCAAACGAGAAATACAATATGAAAAATAACCATTCCCCTGAATGAATCTACCTGGCCTCCTCATTTCTGCAACAATCCAAGCTTTTGATGTGTTGATTGCAACACAAAAGGGGCTAGAGTTATCATTCAACTCCCCCTGTGGTTATTTTGCATAAATTTCAAAATAAAAAATATAAATTATTTCACATGTATAATGGGTTACTACTTTTCAAGCCATAATTGACACATTTTACAGCTAATTTGAGGAGAAAACTTCAATATTTTGATCAGTCCTTGACCATTATCAAGCCTAGTGATAATGGTTTAGGAGAGAACAAATCAACTAAAAATTTCCTCCAAAATACATTAACTGAATTCTTCCACTAATAATATTAAGACAAGATTTTGTTGGGATTTTTAACTCTGGCGGTTAGCCACCCAAGATAACCCAGGAAAGGCAGTGCATCATTGAGGGACTGTCTTATTTCCATGGGGGTCTTCAATCTTGTCCTCCAGGATGCCACCCACACCAGTCAACTAGCACTCAGGTACCTACTTGCTAGGTGAACATGGACAACAGGTGTAAGGAAACACACCCAATGTTTCCACCCTTGCCGAGGATCAAACCACGGACACTCAGCATGTGAAGTGTGGCTTTTACTTCTCATTTATGATACATCACTTCTATTTAAGGATAAGCAATTTAACAAAACCATCCCACAGTGTAACAAAGAACTTTTAACTATTAGTTTTTGTACTTCAGCTGAAATAACTCCTTTTTGAATATGTCCTTAATGTTTTATTAACCCTGGCAGCTCCTCATTAGGTGGGGTGTACACAAGGAAGCCTTGCAGTACACTGTGTGAAACACAGTGTACTGCAATATGGTGGTTGCAAAACATCAATTGGATCCTAATTGGCCTGTTTGTAAGTGCAGAAGTTTGTAACTTGAAGCATTTGTCAGTTGGGAACCTCCTGAATAATTATACATTACTCTTCCATGCCTTCCCACATCACTAATCTCATGTAATTTTCTTCTGTAAAACTGCCTTGCATTGAGCTTTCTATTCTGTTTACTCAAGTTATATTGCATCTAAACACTTACCCATAGTTCATCCCTTCACAAATACTGCCAATATTTTATATTCCTTTAGGTAGTAGGTTGGTAGACAGCAACCGCCCAGGGAGGTACTACCGTCCTGCCAAGTGAGTGTAAAACGAAAGCCTGTAATTGTTTTACATGATGGTAGGACTGCTGGTGTCTTTTGTCTGTCTCATAAACATGCAAGATTTCAGGTACGTTTTGCCACTTCTACTTACACTTAGGTCACACTACACATACATGTACAAGCATATATATACACACCCCTCTGGGTTTTCTGCTATTTTCTTTCTAGTTCTTGTTCTTCTTTATTTCCTCTTATCTCCATGGGGAAGTGGAACAGAATTCTTCCTCCATAAGCCATGCGTGTTGTAAGAGGCGACTAAAATGCCAGGAGCAAGGGGCTAGTAACCCCTTCTCCTGTATAAATTACTAAAATTGAAAAGAGAAGCTTTTGTTTGTCTTTTTGGGCCACCCCGCCTTGGTGGGATACGGCCGGTTTGTTGAAAGAAGATGATTTTATATTCCTACATGTACTGTGTTTGTTCTCATAAGACAAGCAAAATTTAAAATTGTACCATTTAACTTCACAAAATCATCACTGTACTTTACGTTTAATTTGATCTTTTTTTTATACTGCATATTAAATATGAGTGTCATTCACCACATTTTTTTCAATGAACTGGCCATATCCCACTGAGGCAGGGTGACCTAGGAGAAAAATGAAAGTTTTTCTTTTTAAATTTAGTAATATATATAGGAGAAGTGGGTTACTTGCCCCTTGCTCCAGGTATTTTAGTCACCTCTTACTACATGCATGACTAATAGAGGCAGAATTCTTATTCCATTTCCTCTTGGAGTTCATCACATTTTTATCAAGAGAGAAAATAAAAAAGACTGGTCAAGTGCAACCATGTCTTTCTATTCAATTCCAGCTTGGCTCTCTACCAAGCCCTCTCGTTTCCCTCTCTCGCTCTTCCAGTTACATACACATTAAATCCCTTCCGAGACTAATCTTGCTCTATTCTTATCCAATTTTAAATTTACTATTTCATACACACCTGAGGTAGCCATGAAGTAATTTGATCCAAGGAAACTTCTGGCCAAACATGATACTTTCTAAAGTTCTGTCCATCTGGGTGTAGAGAAAGTGGCATAATTGCTCCTCTCATCACACCACTAAATACGTCCAGCAGCTCAAGAATCATATCCTGAAAAGGTATAAATTCTATAATCACATTATTATTAGTATTTTCTGGTACACTGGCTATCTCCCACCAAGGTAGGGTGACCTGAAAAGGAGAAACACTTTCACCATCATTCACTCTCACTGTCTTGCCAGAGACATGCAGATACTAGTTCAGATGCCCCACCAAACGGCAAATATCCCCACCCCTCCTTCAGAGTTCAGGCACTCTACTATCATTCAATGCCCAGTTGCTCTTCATTAGCCAGAGTAAAATATGACCACAATAACTGTTGGTCCTTGTGTGGATGTTTGGAAATCTTCTCAATAAATATCAGCTAGTGACCAATCATGCATTTAAGAAATTTATACAGTTCATTGCAAAAGTTATTTTACCATACTAACACTGTTGTTCTCCTTCTTAGAAAAATTTATATACATATTTTATTGCATCCACAGGAAAGGCAGAATAGAATGAAAAATTTATGTGGTTTGTCCCATAGTTATGAAATGACTGTTACCCAGAAAACTTACATTACATCACTTTTTAAGAAAGTGAATGAAAACCGAGTACAGTGATATGTAACATTTTCGCCAACAATTTCAACACTGGTAAGACTCCAACAGCACACCCACTAAAAACTTGTGTCCATTCACTTGCACATTCACACAAGTCTGTTGGATGCTCAAGCCACTAAAACTTAAGCGTTCAAAATAAAAATATGTACAGTGGTTCCTTGAGTTACGATATTAATCCGTTCCAGAAAACGCATTGTACCTCCAAACCATTGTAACACCAACCCCAAAATACATAGTTTATGGTAATTCATTCCAAGACCCCTTGAAGGGACACAATAACTGTAAAACTATGTACTGTATCTTATATTGTCAGATACAATTTGCAGGTACTGTCTCCCTTCATCTATTTTTCTCTTGATAAATGAGACATGTGCAACATTTGAGTATCTTCATTCTGGAAATGTTTCACAGACTGGTGGCTTCTTCAGTCCAATGCAAAGATGGAAGACGAGGAGGAATTTGAGGTAATCACTCCCTCAGCTTGAAGTCAATGTGTTCAGTCCATCAAGATTAATGAACTGAAGAAGCCACTGGCTGGCAAAAATGTTTCCAGAACAGAGATAACCAAATCCTGCACAAGTATCTCATTTATCAACTTCTTAGTTTTCTAAAACATTTATTTACTTGTCTCTTATTCACAATTACAACAGTTAGTCTTTCCATCTTTCCAATTTATTTTTTTCAACAAACCGGCCGTATCCCACCAAGGCCCAAAAAGAAAAACAAAAGTTTCTCTTTTCAAATTTAGTAATTTATACAGAAGAAGGGGTTACTAGCCCCTTGCTCCCGGCATTTTAGTCACCTCTTACAACATGCATGGCTTACGGAGGAAGAATTCTGTTCCACTTCCCCATGGAAATAAGAGGAAATAAACAAGAACAAGAACTAGAAAGAAAATAGCAGAAAACCCAGAGGGGTGTGTATATATATACTTGTACATGTATGTGTAGTGTGACCTAAGTGTAAGTAGAAGTAGCAAGACATACCTGAAATCTTGCATGTTTATGAGACAGAAAAAAGGACACCAGCAATTCTACCATCATGTAAAACAATTACAGGCTTTCGTTTTACACTCACTTGGCAGGACGGTAGTACCTCCCTGGGCGGTTGCTGTCTACCAACCTACTACCTATATTCCACACTAATATTCTTTAATATTCCTTTTTGCTAGATAACAGTAGAGACAGTTGTTTGTGGAAAGCCCTACTCAGGTACCAATGCACTAATTTCTTGCTTAATCTTCAGAGTAATGGCCTGTTTACTGTACACTTTAGGGGCCATGGTGACTTACTAATGCAAAAGATGGTGTACATGTAATAAATGCAGTTAAATAATCCAGAATTTGTGCAAAAACACCCATAATAGCTACAAACCAAAAAGTAAAGAAACTATAGTACAAACTCTGCTACTGGCCGAGATACTACCACAGACATTCAACGCAGTTGCTGATTGGTTGATTTCCCCATAATGCAACCCAGAACAGTCGTACAATTACACTCGTAATATATCTCTCATTTTTTAATCCCTATTCCAAAGTTCCTCTATGAGGGCAAATCCTAACTCCAAATTATCATAACCCCAGCCCATCATAACTCCAAGAACCACTGTATACAAACCTTGCACCTGGGATGTTTAAAGTGGTCCACTTGAGCTGTGGGAGGCAGCAGCTCCCCACCAAAGTATGCCTGACTAAGCTTCCACATGTCTGGAAAGTTGGTAGACAATACCTCACATATTTCTTCCACCATAAGAACACGGACTGGAGCAGTGGCCTGTCAACAAAGATTGACATTTTTATTCAAATTCAATGTGTGTTTATTAATATACATATTTTTAAAATACATTTATATAGTGTTCTAAAGTAAACTATGATCTACAGTGTAATATATATAAATATTGAAGTTTTCTTTTACTCCAAGGGAAAAAGAAAGAGAATCCTTCCTCCATAAGCCATGTGTGTTGTAAGAGGCAACTAATATGCCAGGACTCACAAAATCGTAATGACACGATTGCAAACAAACCATACCACGGGCAGGGTTAGAACCCCCGATCAGAGAGTCTCAAAACTCCAGACCGTCGCGTTAGCCACTGGGCCAGCTAGCCACAATAAGATTCATCCAACTAGATATATTTCTACACCATAAGAAGGTTAGCATAGGCACCACTGTTTACCTGGAGTTTACCTGGAGAGAGTTCCGGGGGTCAATGCCCCCGCGGCCCGGTCTGTGACCAGGCCACTGTGAACACAAATGCAAATTTTTACAGACGAATCTCCAGCTAGCATGGCCGTGATGAACTCTAGCTCAAGTCCCCTCAAAACCATCAACATGACTCATGAAATCGTAATGACATGACTGCAAACAAACCCTACCACGGGCGGGGTTAGAACACGCTAGCTGGCTCAGTGGCTAACGCGATGATCTGGAGTTTTGAGACTCTCTGATCGCGGGTTCTAACTCTGCTTGTGGTATGGTTTGTTTGCAATCGTGTCATTGCAATTTCGTGAGTCATGTTGATGGCTTTGAGGGGACTTGAGCTAGAGTTCGTCACGGCCATGCTAGCTGGAGATTCGTCTGTAAAAACTTGCATTTGTGGTCACAGCGGTGCCTATGCTAACCTTCCTATGGTGTAGAAATATACCTAGTTGGACGAATCTTATTTTGGCTAGCTGGCCCAGTGGCTAACGCAAAGGTCTGGAGTTTTGAGACTCTCAGATCGCAGGTTCTAACCCCACCTGTGGTATGGTTTGGTTAGTAACCCTTTCTCCTGTATAAATTACTAAATGTAAAAAGAAGAAAAACTTTATAGTTTTCTTTTTTTGAGGCACTGGCTGTCTCCCACCAAGGCAGGGTGACCCAAAAAAGAAGACACAAAAGTTTTTCTTTTTACATTTAGTAATTTTGTAGGTAGTAGGTTGGTAGACAGCAACCACCCAGGGAGGTACAGTGGTCCCTCGTTGTTCGTAATTAATCCGTTCCTGGAGCCGTTACTATAAACGAAATTTACGATTTACGAATCAATTTTCCCCATAAGAAATAATGTAAATACAATTAATCCATTCCTGACACCCAAAAGTATTAAAACAAAAAAATTTTTAACATGAAATATACATGTAGTACATAAACAATATAATGGGAAATGATGAATGAAACATTAACAGCATAACTTTTACCTTTATTGGAGATTCTTCTTAGTGTATTGGAGACTGGAGGAGGAGAGAGAGCGGATTGTTTATAGTTTGGAAGGGGAATCCCCTTCCATCAACACCTCAGGTACCATTTGCTTTTCTGGGGTTGCTTCTCTTCTCTGTTTCTTAATGCCACTAGAACCACCTTGAGAGTCACTGGAGTCCTGTCTCACAAAATAACTGTGGAGAGAACTCTGTTTCTGGCATCTCTTTAACACTTCCCTAAAATGGCCCAAGACTTTGTCACTGTACATGTTGCCAACCTGGCTTGCAACAACCTTGTTAGGGTGATGTTTCTCCATAAAGCTTTCCATCTTACCCCACATAGTAAAAATCTCTTTAATTTCTGAAGAAGGCACCTTCTTCCATCTCTCTTCCTCCTCCTCTGCAGCAAGATTCTGAGCTGCGATGTGTTGCTCTTCCTGCTGAAGCTCTTGCAGCTCCTCAGTGGTGAGCTCTTCATTGTGGTCTTCCACCAATTCTTCCACATGCTCCAAACTCACATCCAACCCCATGGAACTCCCCAGTACCACAATTGATTTTACAACAGACATAGGCTCATTAGGGTCAGTCCCAAATCCTTCAAAATCCCTCTTGTCGACACAATCTGGCCACAGTTTTCTCCAGGCAGAGTTCAAAGTCCTGGTAGTCACTCCCTCCCAAGCCATACCTATAAGGGTTATGCAGTGGAGGATGCTGAAGTGTTCTCTCCAAAATTCCCTTAGGGTCAAGTGAGTGTCTGTGGTCACAGTCAAGCACCTGTGAAACATTGCTTTTGTGTCGAGTTTTTTAAAGTTTGCAATAACCTGCTGGTCCATGGGTTGGAGGAGAGGAGTGGTATTCGGAGGCAAGAACTTTACTGTGATGAACCCAAACTCCTCGAAAATTAGGTCATCCAAGTTTGGAGGATGAGCAGGTGCAATGTCCATTACTAGCACGCACTTGAGATCCAATTTCTTTTCCAGGAGATACTCCTTCACACTAGGGCCAAACACTTCATTGAACAACTCGATGAAAATTTCCCTCGTGACCCATGCCTTACTATTAGATTTCCAAAACACACACAATTTACTCTTCATAACATTGTTTTTCCTGAACACTCTGGGATTTTCAGAATGGTACACTAGTAATGGCTTCACTTTGAAATCCCCACTAGCATTAGCACAGAACATTAGCATCAGCCTGTCTTTCATAGGCTTGTGTCCTGGCATTGCCTTTTCCTCTTGTGTAATGAAGGTCCTCTTTGGCATTTTCTTCCAAAAGAGGCCTGTTTCATCACAATTGAACACTTGTTCAGGTTTCAGTCCTTCACTGTTTATGTACTCCTGGAATTCATGCACATATTTTTCAGCCGCCTTGTGGTCCGAACTGGCAGCCTCACCATGCCTTACCACACTGTGTATGCCAGTACGGTTCTTAAATCTCTCAAACCAGCCTTTGCTGGCCTTAAATTCACTCACTTCACCACTATTTGCAGGCAATTTCTTTACCAAATCTTCATGCAACTGCCTAGCTTTTTCACAAATAAATGAAGTCATAAGAGTATCTCCTGCTAATTGTTTCTCATTTATCCACAGCAATAATTACTTCTCAACCTCTTCCAGTACTGGTGATCTCATTTTTGTCAGCATAGTTACTCCCTTTGCAACAACAGCATCCTTTATTTCATTTTTCTTGGCCACTATGGAACATAAGGTTGTGTAGGGTTTCTTATACATCCTGGACAGTTCGGCCGCACTTGTACCACTTTCATATTGTTCAATGATGGTTTTCTTAAATTCAATCGTATTTCTCACCTTCTTTACCACAGGCTTGGCACTAGGAGCTTTCTTTGGAGCCATGGTAGCTTATTTAGTACTTGCAAGCACTAAAATAAATGGAATATTATGAAATATTTCGCTGGAGCACGTTAGGGGACCTTCACTCACTGGTAAACAATGCCAGACTGGCTGCCTCCCTGGCTCACGCCATGCATACGCGTCCCGGACGAACTACGACTCACGAGTCAACCTATGAAAAGCGAGTCCATGTTTATACGAAAATACCCCTATGATTGGCGAATTTTACGATTGCCGGGAACTACGAAAAGCGGGGGACCACTGTACTACCGTCCTGCAAACTGAGTGTAAAACGAAAGCCTGTGATTGTTTTACATGATGGTAGGATTGCTGGAGTCCTTTTTTCTGTCTCATAAACATGCAAGATTTCAGGTATGTCTTGCTACTTCTACTTGCACTTAGGTCACACTACATATACGTGTCTCTTTCTTTCTTTCAACACACTGGCCGTATCCCACCAAGGCAGGGTGACCCAAAAAGAAAAACGAAAGTTTCTCTTTTAAATTTAGTAATTTATACGGGAGAAGGGGTTACTAGCCCCTTGCTCCCGGCATTTTAGTCGCCTCTTACAACACGCATGGCTTACAGAGGAAGAATTCTGTTCCACTTCCCCAGGAGATAAGATGAAATAAACAAGAACAAGAACTAGAAAGAAAATAGAAGAATATCCAGAGGGGTGTGTGTATATATATGCTTGAACATGTATGTGTAGTGTGACCTAAGTGCAAGTAGAAGTAACAAGACATACCTGTAATCTTGCATGTTTATGAGACAGACAAAAGACACCAGCAGTCCTACCATCATGTAAAACAATTACAGGTTTTCATTTTACACTTACTTGGCAGGACGGTAGTACCTCCCTGGGCGGTTGCTGTTTACCAACCTACTACCTAGGACACATACATGTACAAGCATATATATATATACACACACACCCCTCTGGGTTTTCTGCTATTTTCTTTCTAGTTCTTGTTCTTGTTTATTTCATCTTATCTCCTGGGGAAGTGGAACAGAATTCTTCCTACGTAAGTCATGCGTGTTGTAAGAGGCGACTAAAATGCCGGGAGCAAGGGGCTAGTAACCCCTTCTCCTGTATAAATTACTAAATTTAAAAAGAGAAACTTTTATTTTTCTTTTTCGGCCACCCTGCCTCGGTGGGATATGGCCGGTTTTGTTGAAAGTAAGTTTTAGTAATTTGGATAGAAGGGATTACTAGTTCCTTGCTCCCAGTATTTTGGTCACCTCTTAAGTATGCACGGCTTACAAATGAAGGAATCTTCTCCATTTCCCCATGGAGCAAATAAATATATGTACATGTATATATATATATTTTTGAAGCAACCACCCAGGGAGGTACTACCGTCCTGCCAAGTGAGTGTAAAACGAAAGCCTGTAATTGTTTTACATGATGGTAGGATTGCTGGTGTCCATTTTTCTGTCTCAAAAGCATGAAAGATTTCAGGTACGTCTTGCTACTTCTACTTACACTTAGGTCACACTACACATACATGTACAAGCATATATATACACATCCCTCTGGGTTTTCTAATATTTTCTTACTAGTTCTTGTTCTTGTTTATTTCCTCTTACCTCTGTGGGGAAGTGGAACAGAATTCTTCCTCCATAAGCCATGCGTGTTTTAAGAGGCGGCTAAAATGCCAGGAGCACGGGGCTAGTAACCCCTTCTGTATATATTACTAAATTTGAAAAGAGAAACTTTAGTTTCTTCTTTTGGGCCACCCCACCTCGGTGGGATACAGCCGGTGTGTTGAAAGAAAGAAAGATATATTTTTGAAGGTGAAAGTGTATAAACTAAGGGAGGAGAAAGTTTAGGTGAGATATAAGCAACTATTGGCAGAAAGGTGGGCTAGTGCAAATATGAGTAGTGGGGGGGGGGGGTCGAAGAGGGTTGGAATAGTTTTAAAAATGCAGTATTAGAATGTGAGGCAGAAGTTTGTGTTATAGGTGGGTGGGGTACAGGAGGAAAGAGGAAAGAAGAAATCACAAAAGCTCTTGGAATTTAATTATTTTTTCACTGTGGTTATTCTGCATGAGTATTCAGTGTACATAAGAATTTGAGAGTGAGTACCTGCCACTCTCCAACTGATGACATCATTATCTTATTATACTTCGCTGCTGGTGTAGCGTGTCTGGGTCCACCTGTCCCTCCTGTATTGGTCTTGCCTCCCCCAGAGCCGAGGTCGTGGTCTGCCATTTCCCGATTGAGATGAGCATCACGGACAGACATGAGGAGATGAAGGATGTATTCGTGTTGTGCAGAGAGGCACTGCCAAGCAGGATCACCAGGAGTCTCCAAATGATGAAGATTTCTGCAAATGAACAATAACTAAAGAATAAAATGTCACAATACCATGGTTGGAACAATTTACCAAAACAAACAATTAGGTGAGGAACCTCATGACAATGCTTGGGTCCATCCTGGACCATTGTTAAGTCAATGGTCTAGGATGGACCAAAATTTTGTCTCAACGTTCGTCACATAATTGTGGATTTTTGATGAAAAAATTGTCTTAAACTACAGAAATGCATTCAAGAAGAGGCCCTAACCAGTAAGGGTCAGGCACCACTTCAGAAATGGAAGAGTAATCAGGTTTAATCAAAGGAAAGGGAGGGTAGCTCCAACTCCTTGGATCAAGGCACTCCACCCCCCCTTGAAGGGACACAATAATTGTAAAACTATGAGCTTCTGCTAATTTTTTTTTTTTTTTTCAACAAGTCGGCTATCTCCCACCAAGGCAGGGTGACCCAAAAAAGAAAGAAAATCCCCAAAAAGAAAATGCTTTCATTATCATTCAACACTTTTACCACATTCACACATAATCACTGTTTTTGCAGAGGTGCTCAGAATACAACAGTTTAGAAGCATATACGTATAAAGATACACAACATATCCCTCCAAACTGCCAATATCCCAAACTCCTCCTTTAAAGTGCAGGCATTGTACTTCCCATTTCCAGGACTCAAGTCCGACTATATGAAAATAACCGGTTTCCCTGAATCCCTTCACTAAATATTACCCTGCTCACACTCCAACAGATCGTCAGGTCCCAAGTACCATTCGTCTCCATTCACTCCTATCTAACACGCTCATGCACGCTTGCTGGAAGTCCAAGCCCCTTGCCCACAAAACCTCCTTTACCCCCTCTCTCCAACCCTTTCGAGGATGACCCCTACCTCGCCTTCCTTCCCCTATAGATTTATATGCTTTCCATGTCATTCTACTTTGATCCATTCTCTCTAAATGACCAAACCACCTCAACAACCCCTCTTCTGCCCTCTGACTAATACTTTTATTAACTCCACACCTTTTCCTAATTTCCACACTCCGAATTTTCTGCATAATATTTACACCACACATTGCCCTTAGACAGGACATCTCCACTGCCTCCAACTGTCTCCTCGCTGCTGCATTTACCACCCAAGCTTCACACCCATATAAGAGTGTTGGTACTACTATACTTTCATACATTCACTTCTTTGCCTCCATAGATAATGTTTTTTGACTCCACATATACCTCAATGCACCACTCACCTTTTTTCCCTATCAATTCTACGATTAACCTCATCCTTCATAAATCCATCCGCCGACACGTCAACTCCCAAGTATCTGAAAACATTCATTTCTTCCATACTCCTCCTCCCCAATTTGATATCAAATTTTTCCTTATCTAAATCATTTGATACCCTCATCACCTTACTCTTTTCTATGTTCACTTTCAACTTTCTACCTTTACACACATTCCCAAACTCATCCACTAACCTTTGCAATTTTTCTTTAGAATCTCCCATAAGCACAGTATCATCAGCAAAAAGTAACTGTGTTAATTCCCATTTTGAATTTGATTCCCCATAATTTAATCCCACCCCTTCCCCGAACACCCTAGCATTTACTTCTTTTACAACCCCATCTATAAATATATTAAACAACCATGGTGACATTACACATCCCTGTCTATGACCTACTTTTACCGGGAAGTAGTCTCCCTCTCTTCTACACACCCTAACCTGAGCCTCACTATCCTCATAAAAACTCTTTACAGCATTTAGTAACTTACCACCTATTCCATATACTTGCAACATCTGCCACATTGCTCCCCTATCCACTCTATCATATGCCTTTTCTAAATCCATAAATGCAATAAAAACTTCCCTACCTTTATCTAAATACTGTTCACATATATGCTTCAATGTAAACACTTGATCTACACATTCCCTACCCACTCTGAAACCTCCTTGCTCATCCGCAATCCTACATTCTGTCTTACCTCTAATTCTTTCAATTATAACCCTACCGTACACTTTTCCTGGTATACTCAATAATCTTATTCCTCTATAATTTTTACAATCTCTTTTGTCCCCTTTCCCTTTATATAAAGGGACTATACATGCTCTCCGCCAATCCCTAGGTACCTTCCCCTCTTTCATACATTTATTAAACAAAAGTATCAACCACTCCAACACTATATTCCCCCCTGCTTTTAACATTTCTGTCATGATCCCATCAGTTCCAGCTGCTTTACCCCCTTTCATTGTATGTAATGCCTCGCATACCTCCCCCACACTTACATTCTGCTCTTCTTCACTCCTAAAAGATGGTATACCTCCCTGACCAGTGCATGAAATTACCGCCTCCCTTTCTTCCTCAACATTTAAAAGTTCCTCAAAATATTCTCGCCATCTACCTAATACCTCTCTCTCCCCATCTACTAACTCCCCTACTCTGTTTTTAACTGACAAATCCATACTTTCCCTAGGCTTTCTTAACTTGTTTAACTCCAAAATTTTTTCTTATTTTCATTAAAATTTCTTGACAGTGCCTCTCCCACTCTATCATCTGCTCTCCTTTTGCACTCTCTCACCACTCTCGTCACCTTTCTTTTACTCTCCATATACTCTGCCTTTCTTATAACACTTCTGCTTTGTAAAAACCTCTCATAAGCTAACTTTTTCTCTTTTATCACACCCTTTACTTCATCATTCCACCAATCACTCCTCTTTCCACCTGCCCCCATCCTCCAATAACCACAAACTTCTGCCCCACATTCTAATACTGCATTTTTAAAACTATTCCAACCCTCTTCAACCCCCCCACTACTCATATTTTGCACTAGCCCACCTTTCTGCCAACATTCGCTTATATCTCCCCCGAACTTCCTCCTCCCTTAGTTTATACACTTTCACCTCCCTCTTACTTGTTGTTGCCACCTTCCTCTTTTCCCATCTACCTCTTACTCTAACTGTAGCTACAACTAAATAATGATCCAATATATCAGTTGCCCCTCTATAAACATGTACATCCTGGAGCCTACCCATCAACCTTTTATCCACCAATACATAATCTAACAAACTACTTTCATTACGTGCTACATCATACCTTGTATATTTATTTATCCTCTTTTTCATAAAATACATATTACTTATTACCAAATCTCTCTCTACACATAGCTCAATTAAAGGCTCCCCATTTACATTTACCCGTGGCACCCCAAATTTACCTACTACTCCCTCCATAACATTTTTACCCACTTTAGCATTGAAATCCCCAACCACCATTACTCTCACACTTGATTCAAAGCTCCCCATGCATTCACTCAACATTTCCCAGAATCTCTCTCTCTCCTCTACACTTCTCTCTTCTCCAGGTGCATACACGCTTACTATAACCCACTTTTCACATCCAATCTTTATTTTACTCCACATAATCCTTGAATTTATACATTTGTAGTCCCTCTTTTCCTGCCATAGCTTATCCTTCAACATTATTGCTACTCCTTCTTTAGCTCTAACTCTATTTGAAACCCCTGACCTAATCCCATTTATTCCTCTCCATTGAAGCTCTCCCACCCCCTTCCGCTTCGTTTCACTTAAAGCCAGGACATTCAGCTTCTTCTCGTTCATAACATCCACAATCATCTCTTTCTTATTATTTGCACAACATCCACGCACATTCAGACTTACCACTTTGACAATTTTCTTCTTCTTCTTCTTCTTTTTAGTAATCTTTACAGGAAAAGGGGTTACTAGCCCATTGTTCCCGGCATTTTAGTTGACTTTTACAACACGCATGGCTTACGGAGGAAAGATTCTTATTCCACTTCCCCATGGATATAAAAGGAAAAGTAATAAGACCAAGAACTATTAAGATAAAATCAAAGAAAACTCAGATGAGTGTGTATAAATAAACGTGTACATGTATGTGTAGTGTGACCTAAGTGTAAGTAGAAGTAGCAAGACATACCTGTAATCTTGCATATTTATGAGACAGACAAAAGACACCAGCAATCCTACCATCATGTAAAACAATTACAGGCTTTTGTTTTACATTCACTTTGCTAATGTTATTCTTAAAAGCACAAAAGTTCTTCCATACCTTATTATTTTCTTCTGGTGTTCAAGAGATGAAGGCATTCGGATCAGCTGTTCCCCAAGAACACTTTGCAAGTCTTCAATGCGTTTTTCCACTTCACTGTAGAATCGACGGAAAAGCTTAAAACAAAAAAGTGAAAAGTATATTTAAATTACAGAAAATTTAGGATGGCAATTGTGGCATGTAGAGTATGTTACAATTTATTCGGCCTATGTGCACACTCCCATATAGGCTGCCTTCCAACCAGTGAATTGGGTGCTAAGGGTTTAACGATTTTTAGGGTACCCGTCATTAAATCAGTACCTTGGTTCATTGTCCAGCCACAGGCGAACCTGCCCTATGCTGAGGCGACGTGGTTCACTCGTGGTCAGTATTTACCAGAATCGCTTAGCAGCTGGTTGATTATGGTGCCTTCTCTCTCTGGCTTCTGTTTGCCATTCTTTGTCACCGTGGTACACTTATATTCAACTCCTGTACATAGTGTACATAAGTGTACATAATTGTATATATATCTGATGAAGGAAATACAAGTTCAATATTACTGCTGAGTTTGTTTTGGTCCAAAAACCCATTACGACCAGGTTACAGGTCATTCTATTACCCGTGTTTGTAATAGCAATGAACCAAGTGATAAATTTTGCATTTTTGTTTTGAGAGTTATAGTACAGTGGACCCTCGACCAACGATATTAGTCCGTTCCTGAGAGCTCATTGTCAGTCGAAATTATCGTTAGTCGAGTTAATTTTCCCCATAAGAAATAAGGGAAATCAAATTAATCCGTTCCTGACACCCCAAAGTATGAACAAAAAAAAATTTTTACCACCTGAAACATTAATTTTAATACACACAAACTGAAGAAGACATGCACAGTTACATGACACTTACGTTTATTGAAGATCTGGTGATGATTGATGGGATGGGAGGAGGGGAGAGTGTTGATGGTGTTAGTGTTTAGAAGGGGAATCCCCTTCCATTTGAGGTGTCAAGTCCTTTTCTGGGGTTACTTCCCTTCTTTTAATGCCACTAGGATCAGCTTGAGAGTCACTGGACCTCTGTCGCACAACATATCTGTCTATAGAGCTCTGCACCTCCTGTTCCTTTAAGACTTTCCTAAAATGGGCCATAACATTGTCAGTGTACAGGTTGCCAACACGGTTTGCAGTAGCTGTGTCAGGGTGATTTTCATCAAAAAAAGGTTTGCACTTTAAGCCACATTGCACACATTTCCTTAATCTTTGAAGTAGGCAACTTCCTCAATTTCTCTATCCCCTCCTCCAGAGCAGTTTCCTCAGGTCTGGCCTCTTGCTGTTGAAGATGATCTTGCAGCTCATCAGTGGTTAGTTCATCATTGTCGTCCTCCACCAACTCTTCCACATCCTCCCCACTAACCTCCAACCCCTTAGCAATGATTTCTTTCTTCATATCCATAGTAATTCTCACCCTTTTTGCTGTAGGGTTGGCACTAGAAGCTTTCTTGGGGCCCATGGTGACTTATTTTGCAGGTGCAATCACTAAAAATGCTGTGATAATATGAAATGTTCCGATTGTATGTTTGGATGGGACCGCGGTGGCTGGCTGGCTGGCTTGTAAACACTGGCCACAAGTGGACGCATCTCGAACGGAATGAATCGTGTTGGTCGAGTTTTTTAGTGCTAGTCTAGGCAAAATTTTTGCATTAAAATGTATCACTAGTCGGATTTAACGTTAGACGATGCCATCGTTGATCGAGGGTCCACTGTATTTGGAAAACAAGCAAACATAATACAGTGGACCCTCGACCAGCGATGGCATCGATTAACGATAAATCTGACTAGCGATACATTTTATCGCAAAAATTTTGCCTCAGTTAGCGCTAAAAAACTCCACCAACACTATTCGTTCCGTCTGAGACGCGTCCACTTCTGGCCAGTGTTTACAAGCCAGCCAGCCACCGCGGTCGCTTCCAAGCATACAATCGGAACATTTCATATTATCACAGCCTTTTTAGTGATTGCACCTGCAAAATAAGTCACCATGGGCCCCAAGAAAGCTTCTAGTGCCAACCCTACAGCAAAAAGGGTGAGAATTACTATGGATATGAAGAAAGAGATCATTGCTAAGTATGAAAGTGGAGTGCGTGTCTCCGAGCTGGCCAGGCTGTACACAAAACCCCAATCAACCATCGCTACTATTGTGGCCAAGAAAACGGCAATCAAGAAAGCTGTTCTTGCCAAAGGTGCAACTATGTTTTCGAAACTGAGATCGCAAGTGATAGAAGATGTTGAGAGACTGTTATTGGTATGGATAAATGAAAAACAGAAAGCAGGAGATAGCATCTCTCAAGCGATCATATGTGAAAAGGCTAGGAAGTTGCATGACGATTTAATTAGAAAAATGCCAGCAACTAGTGGTGATGTGAGTGAATTTAAGGCCAGCAAAGGTTGGTTTGAGAGATTTAAGAATCGTAGTGGCATACATAGTGTGATAAGGCATGGTGAGGCTGCCAGTTTGGACCAAAAAGCAGCTGAAAAATATGTGCAGGAATTCAAGGAGTACATAGACAGTGAAGGACTGAAACCTGAACAAGTGTTTAATGGTGACACTGACAATGTTGTGAAACACTTTAGGAATGTCATAAAGGAACGGGAGGTACAGGCCTCTATGGGCAGATATATTGTGCGACAGAGGTCCAGTGACTCTCAAGCTGGTCCTAGTGGCATTAAAAGAAGAAGGGAAGTAACCCCGAAAAAGGACTTGCCACCTCAAGTCCTAATGGAAGGGGATTCCCCTTCTAAACACTAACACCATCAACACACTCCCCTCTTCCCATCCCATCAATCATCACCAGATCTTCAATAAAGGTAAGTGTCATGTAACTGTGCATGTCTTCTTCAGTTTGTGTGTATTAAAATTAATATTTCATGTGTTAAATTTTTTTTTTTCAATACTTTTGGGTGTCTTGCACGGATTAATTTGATTTCCATTATTTCTTATGGGGAAAATTAACTTGACTAACGATTATTTTGACTAACGATGAGCTCTCAGGAACGGATTAATAGCGTTAGTCGAGGGTCCACTGTACTGTAAATGACAATAAAACCTCCATTGGAGGCAGTGGAGATGTCGTGTCTGAGGGAAATGTGTGGTATAAATATTATGCACAGAATTTATAGTTTGGAGATTAGGAGGTGAAGAGTTACTAGAAGTATTATCCAAGGGAATGAGAAGGGGTTGTTAAGGTGCTTTGGTCATTTAGAGAGGATGGAGCAAAATAGGATGACTTGTAGAGTGTATAAATCTGTAGTAGAGGGAAGGCAGCATAGGGGTTGTCCTAAGAAAGGATGGCAGGAGGGGGTAAAGAAGGTTTGTGTGCAAGGGGCTTAGACATACAGTAGACATGTGTGAACATATTAGACAGGAATGGAGACAAACAGTTTTTGGGACTTGACAAGCTGTTGGAGTATGAGCAGTGTAATATTTTGTAAAGGGATTCAGGGAAATCCGTTAGCTGGACTTCAGTCCTGGAGGTGGGAAGTACAATGCCTGCACTCTAAAGGAGGGGTTTGGGATATGTGCTCTTAAGATAATGGGGCATCTAAACTGTTGCATCTGCATGCCTCTGGCAAGACAGTGATAGTGTGACTGATGGTGAAAGTGTTTCTTCTTCAGGTCACCCTGCCTCGGTGGGAGACAGCCAGCATGTTAAAAAAAAAAATAAAAAAAAAAGTTATAGTGCACAGAACAAATGTGATGAAATACAGTATAGCATCAGTAGTATTAGTGCACCAGTAGTTTCTGTAGCTGTTCTTATAGCATCAGTAGTATTAGTGCACCAGTAGTTACTGTATCAGTAGTTATAGCACCTGTAGTATTAGTGCACCAGTAGTAACTGTATCCATAGTAATACCATCTGTAATTACGTAATGCCTATATTTGTAGTATTTTTAGTTATAGTATCTTCAGTTATAGCCTCAGTAATTACAGCATCTAGAAATATATTCTGATTTAGACAATTACTACATATAAAACTGTAATATTTACTTACTGGTACTTGTGTATCACCAAATAGACTCTTGGCTCGAGCAAAATCGTTTATGACCACATCGTAATCCCCTTTCTGTATATGTCTCTCTATGTTTACGGGAAGATACAAGAGGAAACGAAAACGGTGTAAAACATTCAATGCATTTCTTGTCCCATCTGCTCGATCCTTGCGTTGAAGTACATCTTCAAAGAGTTTGTCTGCTTCCTCCTTACATTCTGTACGAAAAAAAAAAAACAGAAATGTGTACAAATTTGGCAAAGTATATGAACATTAATGAAATGTGTAAAATATGCCTACAGTGTTAATGGCTTGTGTGAATGCATTAGAGTAGAGTAGAGGCAAATGTTTTTTGTAATCTGATGTATTATTTGGGTGTGAGCAAGCATTCATGAAGGGATTCATGGGTTTTGTGATCTGATGTATTGTTTTGGTGTGAGCAGGCATTCATGAAGGGATTCATGGCTTTTATGAGCTGATGTATTGTTTGGGTGTGAGCAAGGTAATATTCATGAAGGGATTCATGACTTTTGTGAGCTGATGTATTGTCTGGGTGTAACATTCATGGAGTCAGACTTTAGTGGCTGCACTGAAAGAGGGGTGGGGATGTTGCAGCTCAGAGGGCCATTTGATCTCTAATATCAGCACACTTCTGGCAAGACAGTGATAAATGAATAATGACAAAAGCATTTCCTCTTTTTTTGGGTCACCCTACCTTTGTGGGAGATGGCCAGTCTTAAAAAACCATTCATAAGACTAAGCTACATTGTCTGTATAAAGTATATACAACTCTTAACAAGTTTCTCAAATGAGATATATATATATAGGGAGAAAGAGTGAAGACAGTGAGCAAATCCTAGTACACCTCAGTGACATAACTGTGGCTACAAAGGTTCTCCTACTACTAGAGCCTGGCCTGAGGCCAGACTTCCATGCTGATTGCCTTGTCAACCAGGATGCTGCTGTTAGTAGTCTGCAAGCCTACATAGACAAAAAACAACCTAGATGACTAGGGTCACCCTGTCCCAGTGGGATATGGCCAGTTTGTTAAAAAAAAAAAATATCTACAATTCTCCAAGGAAAAGTGGAGAAAAATTTCTTCCTCCATAAGCCATGCATGTCATAAAAGGACACTAAAATACCAGGAGCAAGGGGCTAGTAACCCCCTCTCCTGTATAAATTACTAAATGTAAAAAGGTGAATAACTTTCGTTTCCACTTTTTCAGATCAGCCTGCCTCAGTGGGAGATGGCTGGTGTGAAAAAAAATCTACAGTTTACAGTACAGTATACATGGCACATCTTCCAACCAGTATTGCACCTACCTATGATAGATTTTTCTAACAACTGCGTAGAATTTCGGCCATATTCTTGAATGTCACTCTCAAACTTGCACTTAAGTTCTTGCAAAGTGTCTAACTGCTCAATCACTGACCCAACATTAGCCTGAAAAAGCAAACAAATTAACTACACATAACTATTCGTTATAAATAAAATTTGAGTACAAGTGTTGGTGTTCTTTTCTACTACCTTTGAAATCTATAACGTAGCAATTTTCCATAATCACGGATTTCAATTATCCAACCTTTTTACTGAAAGATTACAGGAAATTATCCACCATTTCTTAATTCAATGGCTTCCCCACACCTGAGTCTTCATTCAGGTCGTTATTTATGTCAAAATTAACTGGAGGAGAATGATATATTACAGAGATATGGTATAAATTATCGTTATTATATTAAGAGGAAAATAGGTAGTAGGTTGGTAGACAGCAACCGCCCAGGGAGGTGTAAGTGTAAAACGAAAGCCTGTAATTGTTTTACATGATGGTAGGATTGCTGGTGTCCTTTTTTCTGTCTCATGAACATGCAAGATTTCAGGTATGTCTTGCTACTTCTACTTACACTTAGGTCACACTACACATACATGTACAAGCACATATATACACACCCCTCTGGGTTTTCTTCTATTTTCTTTCTAGTTCTTATTCTTGTTTATTTCCTCTTATCTCCATGGGAAAGTGGAACAGAATTCTTCCTCCGTAAGCCATGCGTGTTGTAAGAGGTGACTAAAATGCCGGGAGCAAGGGGCTAGTAACCTCTTCTCCTGTATACATTACTAAATGTAAAAGGAGAAACTTTTGTTTTTCCTTTTGGGCCACCCCGCCTCGGTGGGATACAGCCGGTGTGTTGAAAAACAGAAGATTAAGAGGAAAGTGCTAAGCTTATAGGAGGTCATAGTAATACCTGATGAATGGAAAGCAATCAGGTTCAATCGAAGGGAAGGTATATAATTTCAAAGTGAACTTCAATCTGAAGCAAAATTTGATACACTGGCTTGACTTGATATTATTTGTAATTTCTACTTTCACAAAACATCTAGGAACCTAATCCCTCCACGCCTATGGGCATTAAACAAGGCAGCAAATTCCAGAGCATGAGAATGCATGTCCAGTATATTTGTAGACTAGAGTAATTCCTCCTTTCACACACTAGCTTACATAATTCATTAATAGCCAAAGATATGCAGACAACCTTAAACAACACTCCAGTTCACCCGAGACCATTATCAAATAACAATCTGTTTCCTTTCTCCATATTTTTAAATACACAGGCCATCTTCTGCCAAGGTAGCTCAACTCATAAAAAAGGAAGCAACACATTCACTGTCATTCATGTAATTACTGCCTTGCCAGAACTGTGCTAACATCACTGTTCAGATGGCCATTCAAACTACAACATGGTCACCCCTAGTTCAGAGTGCAGGCACTGTACTTCCCCCCTCCAGGACTCAACACCATATTGAGGGTTAATGCTGAATTATTCAGGATTTTTATTTGTATTTAGTCTTCCTAGGAAAGGTTGGAGGGAGGGATAAAGGAAGCTTTGTATGCAAGAAGCTTGGACATCCAACAAGTGAGTGAGTGAGTGAGTGAGTGAGTGAGTGTGTGTGTGTGTGTGTGTGTGTGTGTGTGTGTGTGTGTGTGTGTGTGTGTGTGTGTGTGTGTGTGTGAGTGTGAGTGTGTGAGTGTGAGTGTGTGAGTGTGAGTGTGTGAGTGTGAGTGTGTGTGAGTGTGTGTGTGTGTGTGTGTGTGTGTGTGTGTGTGTGTGTGTGTGTGTGTGTGTGTGTGTGTGTGTGTGTGTGTGTGTGTGTGTGTGTGTGTGTGCTCACCTATTTGTGGTTGCAGGGGTCAAGTCATATCTCCTGGCCCGGCCTCTTCGCTGATTGCTAATAGGTCCTCTCTCTCCCTGCCCCATGAGCTTTATCATACCTCGCCTTAAAACTATGTATGGTTCCCGCCTCCACTACGTCACTTTCTAGGCTATTTCACTGACAGTGATAAGGAAATGTGTAGAATTTTTAACACATACTTCCTCTCAGTTTTTACACAGGAGGATACCAGTGATATTCCAGTAATGATAAATTATGTAGAACAGGACGAGAATAAACTGTGCACGATTAGGGTCACGAGTGACATGGTCCTTAGGCAAATAGATAAATTAAAACCTAACAAATCCCCAGGCCCTGATGAACTGTATGCAAGGGTTCTAAAGGAATGTAAAGAGGAGCTTAGCACACCTTTGGCTAATCTTTTCAACATATCACTACAAACGGACATGGTGCCAGATAAGTGGAAAATGGCAAATGTGATACCTATTTTCAAAACAGGTGACAGGTCCTTAGCTTCGAACTATAGACCAATAAGCGTAACCTCCATAGTGGGAAAATTTATGGAATCAATAATTGCCGAGGCAGTTCGTAGCCACCTTGAAAAGCATAAATTAATCAACGAATCTCAGCATGGTTTTACAAAGGGGCGTTCCTGCCTTACGAATTTATTAACTTTTTTCACTAAGGTATTTGAGGAGGTAGATCATGGTAATGAATATGATATTGTGTATATGGACTTCAGTAAGGCTTTTGACAGGGTCCCACATCAGAGACTATTGAGGAAAATTAAAGCACATGGAATAGGAGGAGAAATTTTTTCCTGGATAGAGGCATGGTTGACAAATAGGCAGCAGAGAGTTTGCTTAAATGGGGAGAAATCAGAGTGGGGAAGCGTTACGAGCGGTGTTCCACAGGGGTCAGTGTTGGGCCCCCTGCTGTTCACAATCTACATAAACGACATAGATGAGGGCATAAAGAGCGACATCGGCAAGTTTGCCGATGACACCAAAATAGGCCGTCGAATTCATTCTGACGAGGACATTCGAGCACTCCAGGAAGATTTGAATAGACTGATGCAGTGGTCGGAGAAGTGGCAGATGCAGTTTAATATAGACAAATGCAAAGTTCTAAATGTTGGACAGGACAATAACCATGCCACATATAAACTAAATAATGTAGATCTTAATATTACGGATTGCGAAAAAGATTTAGGAGTTCTGGTTAGCAGTAATCTGAAACCAAGACAGCAGTGCATAAGTGTTCGCAATAAAGCTAATAGAATCCTTGGCTTCATATCAAGAAGCATAAATAATAGGAGTCCTCAGGTTGTTCTTCAACTCTATACATCCTTGGTTAGGCCTCATTTAGATTATGCTGCACAGTTTTGGTCACCGTATTACAGGATGGATATAAATTCTCTGGAAAATGTACAAAGGAGGATGACAAAGTTGATCCCATGTATCAGAAACCTTCCCTATGAGGATAGACTAAGGGCCCTGAATCTGCACTCTCTAGAAAGACGTAGAATTAGGGGGGATATGATTGAGGTGTATAAATGGAAGACAGGAATAAATAAAGGGGATGTAAATAGTGTGCTGAAAATATCTAGCCTAGACAGGACTCGCAGCAATGGTTTTAAGTTGGAAAAATTCAGATTCAGGAAGGATATAGGAAAGTACTGGTTTGGTAATAGAGTTGTGGATGAGTGGAACAAACTCCCGAGTACAGTTATAGAGGCCAGAACGTTGTGTAGCTTTAAAAATAGGTTGGATAAATACATGAGTGGATGTGGGTGGGTGTGAGTTGGACCTGATAGCTTGTGCTACCAGGTCGGTTGCCGTGTTCCTCCCTTAAGTCAATGTGACCTGACCTGACTAGGTTGGGTGCATTGGCTTAAGCCGGTAGGAGACTTGGACCTGCCTCGCATGGGCCAGTAGGCCTTCTGCAGTGTTCCTTCGTTCTTATGTTCTTATGTCTGAAGAAATACTTCCTAAGATCCCTTTGATTCATCTGAGTCTTCAACTTCCAATTGTGACCTCTTGTGTCTGTGTCCCTTCTCTGGAACATCCCGTCTTTGTCCACCTTGTCTATTCCGCGCAGTATTATACAGTGGACCCCCGCATACCGGACGCCTTGCATAACGGACAATCCGCATACCGGACGCTTTGATCGCTAAAATTTTGCCCCGCATACCGCCCAAAAACCCGCTCAGTGCCCTTCGTCCGAGACGCGTCCAATGTGCGGCCTGAGCCAGCCTCATATGTTCCGCCGGTGGCATTGTTTACCAGCCAGCCTCCGCGGTAACATTCAAGCATACAATCGGAATATTTCGTATTATTACAGTGTTTTCGGTGCTGTTTCTGGAAAATAAGTGACCATGGGCCCCAAGAAAGCTTCTAGTTCTAACCCTACAGCAATAAGGGTTAGAATTCCAATAGAGATGAAGAAAGAGATCATTGATAAGTATGAAAGTGGAGTGCGTATCACCGACCTGGTCAGGATGTACAAGAAACCCAAATCAACCATCTCTAATATTGTGGGCAACAGAAAGACAATCAAGGAAGCTGTTCTTGCCAAAGGTTTAACTGTGTTTTCGAAACAAAGATCGCAAGTGATGGAAGATGTTGAGAGACTGTTATTGGTGTGGATAAATGAAAAACAGCTAGCAGGAGATAGCGTCTCTCAAGCGATCATATGTGAAAAGGCTAGGAAGTTGCATGAGGATTTAATTAAGAAAAGGCCTGCAACTAGTGATGATGTGAGTGAATTTAAGGCCAGCAAAGGTTGGTTTGAGAGATTTAAGAAGCGTAGTGGCATACATAGTGTGATACGGCATGGTGAGGCTGCCAGTTCGGACCACAAAGCGGCTGAAAAATATGTGCGTGAATTCAAGGAGTACATAGAAACTGAAGGACTGAAACCTGAACAAGTGTTTAATTGTGATGAAACAGGCCTGTTCTGGAAGAAAATGCCAAGCAGGACCTACATTACTCAGGAGGAAAAGGCACTCCCAGGACATAAGCCTATGAAAGACAGGCTTACTTTGTTGATGTGTGCCAATGCTACTGGTGATTGCAAAGTTAAGCCTTTATTAGTGTATCACTCTGAAACTCCCAGAGCGTTCAGGCAAAAGAATGTCCTCAAGGATAATTTGTGTGTGCTGTGGAGATCAAACAGTAAGGCATGGGTCACTAGGGACTTTTTCTATAACTGGTTACACCATGCATTTGCCCCCAATGTCAAAGATTACCTAACTGAAAAGAAATTAGAACTTAAGTGCCTCCTGGTGTTAGACAATGCCCCTGGTCATCCTACAGACGTGGCAGAGCGACTTTATGGGGACATGAGCTTCATTAAGGTGAAGTTTTTGCCTCCTAATACCACTCCTCTCCTGCAGCCCATGGACCAGCAGGTCATTTCCAACT